>NC_036866.1:452362-465593 GCF_002910315.2 Salvelinus sp. IW2-2015 | reverse complement strand
CTCTTCTCGGTAAAGACAGATATCCTCCAAAGTTATGACCATCGGCCAGTATTTGAAATCTACATGTTATATAAGTACGTTCTTCACCACAATCTTAAAGTCGCTATACCTATTCATTTTCAGGTGTTAGTGAGGGAGGGGGGGGGGCTACCTCTACCAAACTGCAAGCTTAGTTACATGAGGGGTAGAAAAATACATTAGCCAACATGGGTCAACACCCTCTCATCTCCTCCTCCACTGGAAGGACAGGAAGGCAAAGAGAGAAGAGCAGAGAAGAGAGAAAGAAAGAGAGAGGCGAGCGAGAGAGAGAGAGAGGGTGGAAGAAGAGATATGGAAGGGAGTAGGAGAGAGGGATACTGTATGGGGAAAAAAAGACGAGATGAGTGAGAGAGAGAGAGACCTGAGAGAGAGGAGAGCAACGAGAGGAGCAAGGCAGGAGGCAGAGAGCAAGAGAAGCGACGAGAGCGAGAGAGAGAGAGAGAGAGAGAGAGCGAGAGGAGAGAGAGAGAGAGAGAGAGGAGAAGCGAGAGAGAGAGAGAGAGAGAGAGAGAGAGAGAGAGAGAGAGAGAGAGGAGAGAGAAGAGGACGACAGACAGACCAGCAGACAGACAGACAGACACGCACACGACAGACAGACAGACAGACAGACACGACAGAGACCAGAGACACAGAGACACAGAGGACAGACGAGAAGACGAGAACAGAGAGATAACTAGTCAGTTACACAACTGGATGCCTTCACACCTGAATGTTCTTCCCGAATAATCTCTATAGTCTACCCTACTACTACTTTCACCCCCAACCCAGGAGACACTGTTGACTACGTTACTTTCATTCAGATGTACTGGTCGTCATGACTGCTATGGAGGATTATGTCAGTCCTTTGAAGTAGATGGACAGGGAGTAGCTTGATTTTGGGTCTGGGCAGTTATCTTTCTTCTTGGGACAACGGTTGTAACTGACACCTATCACCCAGTTCTGTAATGGATGGACTGCAAATTCGCACTGACCAGTGTGTTTCCAATCGGCTAGATTGTGTCTGACCGGCCTTGGAACATACAGCAGTAAAATAGAGACTGACTGGACCTGATCTGACTGACAAGACAGACAGAAACAGACAGACAGACAGACAGGACAGACAGACAGACAGACAGACAGATCAGACAGACACGACAGACAGACAGACACGACGACATGACAGACAGACAGGTTTTAGGTTTCATCCCAGGTTCCGCTCTTTCTAGGGAGTTTTTCCTAAGCCACCGTGCTCTACATCTACATTGCTTGCTGTTTGGCGGTTTAGCTGGGGGTTCTTGTACATTGGCGTGATGTAAAGAAGGGCTTAATAATACATTTGATTGATTCATTGACTCATTGATGAATGACAGACTGACAGGCCGAACAGACTGGACAGACAGGCAGGCAGGCGAGGCAGTGCAGGCAGGCAGACAGAACAGACAAGAACGGACACATGACGTGACGGACAAACAGAATGCCTGACTGACTGACATGATGAATGCCTGACAGGATACTCAAACAAAAAAGACACACAAACATACCACAGAGAGAGATGACCAACAAGAACACAATTTCCACCTACTATACAGCCATGTTCTCTGGAGTGGCTATAGAGCATATGCCTAGCTAGCTGTGAGTCAGCTGTGGTCTGGCCTGGCCTTGGTAAGTTGCTGTGTGATTTTCTTCCTCGTTTGCCCTCTGGGGCCCGCCCTATGCTATTCTCTGCTGTCTTGTGGCGATGCACCAGAGGTCCTTTATGTAATTGTAGTGAGCCGGGTTTAGAGCCTCCGTTCCCTCCCCCAGACCATATGGTCCCCCGCCATCTTTGGATGTCGATCACGTCCATCAGTTCAATTCCATTATTGACAGCGGCACATTTTCTAACTTGCGTGACCTTCTGTACACTTCAGTGCAGAGTCCACTTCTACTAGATTGACTACATTACTCAATGTGATTAAGCGAGGGGCCGGACGTCGCGCCCCCAGGGGGGGGGCCGTCAGCTTGGCCAGATAGCAGATGGACCAGCCAGGATTAGAGAGACGGAAAAATACAGGTATGGGATCAGGATAAATTGATCCAAAATGTATAAATTAATGCCCCCCCCACCGTTATGCCATTCGGGATGGTTCAGGCACAATTTAGCCTGGTTCGTGGGAGTTAATATTTGTCTCTCTCTCTCTTCTCTCTCTTCCTCTCTCTCTCGTCTCCTCTCTCTCTCTCTCTCATCTTCTCTCTTCTCTCTCTTCACTCTCGCTTCTCTCTCTCTCTCCTCTCTCTCTCTCTCCCACGCTCAGATTTTTTTCTAGCACTTTAGCATGGGCTCGGCGGCATGTTAAAGAGGCAAAGCCTATTTGGAATAGGGTCTAACGAGTCAAAGTATTACTGCAAGCCAAGTCGTGAGATTAATTAACTGCGTGCGGCCATTTAGGAATATGTGACACGAGATCTCTTGTAAGTAACGGTGGAGAGCGTGGGAGTGCCGGGCACTGGAAACAAATCAACGTAATGATCTATTTTAGTATTGTTACTTCTCTCCAGCCGTTTGAGAAACAAAACAGCATATAATAAGACCCCCCCTTGAAAGTTAATGATGCTCAATAGCAAATAAGCACATTTTCTGCCAACCGAAAAGTACCTCAAAAATGAGCATATAATATATATAATTCCTCGTAATTAAGCCACACAGTGTTTGATCATCATGGCCCACTTAAAGTTGTTTCACGCTGAAAAGTATCAAACCATGGAATGTGGGGCTGGAGCTAAGAGAGAGATGTGCCAGGCCATCAGCTATTTGATTGGAGAGAGAGCTGCCCAGGTGTTACAGTGAATGGGGCAAAAACCGGAGAGAGAGCTGCCAAGGTGTTACAGTGGAACATGGGGTCCAACGAGAGAGAGCTGCAAGGTGTTACAGTGAACTGGGGTTAAACGGCGAGAGAGCTGCCAAGGTGTTACAGTGGAAACATGGGGTCCAACGGAGAGAGAGCTGCCAGGTGTTACAGTGGAACATGGGGCCCAACGGAGAGAGAGCTGCAAAGGTGTTACAGTGGAACATTGGGGCCCTCAACGGAGAGAGAGCTGCCAAGGTGTTCAGTGGAACATGGGTCCACGGAGAGAGACGCTGCCAAGGTGGTACAGTGGAACATGGAGCCCAACGGAAGAGAGAGCTGCCAGGTGTTACAGGTGGAACATGGGGCCCAACGGAGAGAGAGCTGCCAAGGTGTTACAGTGGAACATGGGCCCAAAGCGAAGAGAGAGATGCCAAGGTGTTACACGTGGAACATGGGACCCAACGGAGAGAGAGCTGCCAAGGTGTTACAGTGGAACATGGACCCAACGGAGAGGAGACTGCCAAGGTGTTACAGTGGAACATGGGGTCCAACGGAGAGAGAGCTGCCAAGGTGTTACAGTGGAACATGGGGTCCAAACGAGAGAGAAGGCTGCCAAGGTGTTACAGTGGAACACGGGCCCAACGGAGAGAGAGCTGCCAAGGTGTTTTCGTGGAACATGGGGCCCAACAGAGTAGAGAGATGCCAAGGTGTTACAGTGGGAACATGGGGCCCAACGGAGAGAGAGCTGCCAAGGTGTTACAAGTGAACATGGGACCCAACGAGAGAGAGCTGCCAAGGTTGTACAGTGGAACATGGGACGCCAACGGGAGAGAGCTGCCAAGGTGTTACAGTGGAACATGGGGCCCAACGGAGAAGAGAGCTGCCAAGGTGTTACAGTGGAACATGGGGCCCAACGGAGAGAGAGCTGCCAAGGTGTTACACGTGGAACATGGGGAGAAAGAGAGAGAGCTGCCAGTGTTTACAGTGGAACATGGGGCCCAACGGAGAGAGAGCTGCCAAGGTGTTACAGGTGGGAACATGGGGTCAACGGCAGAGAGAGCTGCCAAGGTGTTACAGTGGAACATGGGCCCAACGGAGAGAGGCTGCCAAGGGTTACAGTGGAACATGGGGCCAACGGAGAGAGAGGCTGCCAAGTGTTACAGTGGAACATGGGGTCCAACGGAGAGAGAGAGCTGCCAAGGTGTTACAGTGGAACTGGGGCCCAACACGGAGAGAGAGCTGCCAAGGCTGTTACAGTGGATCATGGGCCCAACGGAGGAGAGCTGCCAAGGTGTTACAGTGGAAATGGGGCCCAACGGAGAGAGAGCTGCCAAGGGTGTTACAGTGGAACAGTGGGGCCCAACGGAGAGAGAGCTGCCAAGGGTGTTACAGTGGAACATGGGGTCCAACGGAGAGAGAGCTGGCCAAGGTGTTACAGTGGAACATGGACCCAACGGAGAGAGAGAGAGTGCCAAGGTGTTCCAGTGGAACATGGGCCCCAACGGAGAGAGTAGATGCCAAGGTGTTTACAGTGGAACATGGGGCCCAACGGAGAGATAGATGCCAAGGTGTTACAGTGGAACATGGGGCCCAACGAGGAAGAGAGCTGCCAGGTGTTACAGTGGAACATGGGGTCCAACGGAGAGAGAGCTGCCAAGGTGTTCCAGTGGACACATGGGGCCCAACGGAGAGAGAGATGCCAAGGTGTTTACAGTGAAACATGGGGCCCAACGTGAGAGAGAGCTGCCAAGGTGTTACAGTGGAACATGGGGCCCAACGGAGAGAGAGATGCCAAGGTGTTGTACAGTGGAAAACATGGGTCCAACGGAGAGAGAGATGCCAAGGTGTTACAGTGGAACAGTGGGGCCCAATGGAGAGAGAAGCTGCCAAGGTGTTACAGTGGAACATTGGGGCCCCAACGGAGAGAGAGCTGCCAAGGTGTTTACAGTGAACATGGGGCCACAGAGAGAGAGATGCCCAAGGTGTTACAGTGGAACATGGGGCCCCAACGGAGAGAGGATGCCAAGGTGTTACAGTGGAACATGGGGCCCACGGAGAACGAGAGATGCCAAGGTGTTACAGTGGAACATGGGGCCCAACGGAGAGAGAGATGCCAAGGTGTTACAGTGGACATGGCGCCCAACGGAGAGAGAGCTGCCAAGGTGTTACAGTGGAACATGGGGTCCACGGAGAGAGAGCTGCCAAGGTGTTACAGTGGAACATGGGGGCCCAACAGAGAGAGAGATTGCCAAGGTGTTACCAGTGGAACATGGGGTCCAACGGAGAGAGAGCTGCCAAGGTGTTACAGTGGACATGGCGGCCCAACAGAGAGAGAGATGCCAAGGTGTTTCAGTGGACATGGGGCCCAACAGAGAGAGAGATGCCAAGGTGTTCACGTGGAACATGGGGCCCAACGGAGAGAGAGATGCCAAGGTGTTACAGTGGACACATGGGGCCCAACGGAGAGAGAGCTGCCAAGGTGTTACAGTGGAACATGGGGCCCCAATGGAGAGAGAGATGCCAAGGTGTTACAGTGGAACATGGGGCCCAGGAGAGAGAGCTGCCAAAGGTGTTACAGTGGAACATGGGGCCCAACGGAGAGAGAGATGCCCAAGGTGTTACAGTGGAAATGGGCCCAACGAGAGAGAGAGCTGCCAAGGTGTTACAGTGGACAATGGGGCCCAACGGAAGAGAGAGATGGCCAAGGTGTTATCAGTGGAACATGGGGCCCAACGGAGAGAGAGATGCCAAGGTGTTACAGTGGAACATGGGGCCAAACGGAGAGAGAGCTGCCAAGGTGTTACCAGTGGAACATGGGCCCAACGGAGACGAGAGCGCTGCGCAAGGTGTTACAGTGGAGCATGGGCCCAACGGAGAGAGAGCTGCCAGGGTGGTTACAGTGGAACATGGGTCACGGGAATCCAATTACGTTGACTGGCACGTAGAGGGCTTGCAAGGTGTTCGTGGGAACACGGGGCCCCAACGAGAGAGAGGCTGCCAAGGTGCTTACAGTGGAACATGGGGCCCAACGGAGGAGAGAGCTGCCAGTGTTACAGTGGAACAATGGGGCCCAACGGAGAGAGAGCTGCCCAGGTGTTACAGTGAAATGGGCCCACAGAGAGAGGTCTGCCAAGTGTGTTAAGGTGGGCAGCCCAACGGAGAGAGGCCTGCCAAGGTGTTACAGTGGAACATGGGGCCCAACAGAGAGAGAGCTTGCCAAGCGTGGTTACAGTGGAACATGGGACCCAACCGGAGAGAGAGCTTGCCACCAGTTGTTTACACGTGGGAATGGGCCCAACGGAGACGAGAGGCTGCCAGTGTTTAAGGTGGAACATGTGGGCCCAACGGAGAGAGGAGCCTTGCCAAGTGTGTTACCGTGGAACATGGCCCAACGGAGAGAGCGCTGCCAAGCGTGTTACAGTTACGGACATGGGGCCACGAACGGAGAGAGAGCTGCCAAGGTGTTTACAGTGTGAACATGGGTCCCAATCGGAGCGAGACTGCCAAAGGTGTGTTACAGTGGACATTTGGGTCCAACGGAGAGAGGCTGCCAAGGTGTTACAGTGGGAACATGGGGTCCAAATGGAGAGAGATGGCCAAGGTGGTTTTACAGTGGAACATGGGGTCCCACGGAGAGAGAGCCGCGTACGTGCATACGGTAGCATGGCACTGTTTGATGCCCTAACCAAGTAGAACCTAGCATTAGCATAGGAAGAAATATTCACAGACAGCACGTCAAACTATGTCCCAAGTTCTCCCTGCACAAGCGGAAGGATGGGCGACATCCATGTGTATGTGTGTGTGTGGCGCATATGTGTTTTAAGTGTCTGCCATATATATATATATACATATATATATATATATACTGTATATATATATGAGAGAGAGACTGAGAGAGAGAATTCTCCAATTACCTTGAATGAACTACAGGATCAAATAAAAACCCTCCAACGCAAAAAGGCCTGTGGTGTTGATGGTATCCTCAATGAAATGATCAACTATACAGACAACAAATTCCAATTGGCTAAATACTAAAACTCTTTAACATCATTCTTAGCTCTGGCATCTTCCCCAAATTTTGGAAACAAGGACTGRTCACCCCAATCCACAAAAATTGAGACACATTTGACCCCAATAACTACCRTGGGATATGCGTCAACAGTAACCTTTGGAAAATCATCTGCATTATCATTAACAGCAGACTTGTACATTTTCTCAGTGAAAACTATGTACYGAGCAAATGTCAAATTGGCTTTTTTACCAAATGATCGTACGACAGACCACGTATTCACCATGTACACTTTAATTGAGAAACAAACAATCCGAAACAAATGCAAAGTCTTCTCATGCTTTGTTGATTTCATTAAAGCCTTCGACTCAATTTGGGCATGAGGGTCTGCTATACAAATTGATGGAAAGTGGTGATGGGGGAAAAACATACGACATTATGAAATCCATGTACACAAACAACATGAGTGCGGTTAAAATAGGCAAACAACAAATACATTTCTTCCCACAGGGCCGTGGGGTGAGACAGGGATGCAGCATAAGCCCCAACCTCTTCAACATATATATATCAACGAATTGGCGAGGGCACTAKAACAGTCTGCAGCACCCGGTCTCACCCTGCTAGAATCTGAAGTCAAATGTCTACTGTTTGCTGATGATCTGGTGCTTCTGTCCCCAACCAAGGAGGGCCTACAGCAGCACCTAGATCTTCAGCACAGATTCTGCCAGACGGGCTGAAGTAATTCAAAGACAATAATGGTGTTCCAAATAAGGTCCAGTCACCAGGACCACAAATACAAATTCCTCGACACAGATTAAGCTCTACGAAGAACAAAAAACAAGTACATAGTCCTTGGCTAAATAGCTTCCACAGGTAACTTCCACAAAAAGCTGTGAACGATCTGAGAACTAGCAAGAAGGGCTCTCTTTGCCATCAAAGAAGCCATCAGAATTTGACATACAAATAGGATCGGCATAAATAACTTGAATTCAGTTATAGAACCATTGCCTTTATGTTGTGAGGGTTCTGGGTCTGCTCACAACCAACGAATTCTGTCAAAATGGGAATAACACCAAATTGAGATCTGCATGGCAGAATTCTTCTAAAATATCCTTTGTGTACAATGTAAAAACACAAAAATCCATGCAGAGCAATTCCTGCTAATTAATCAAAATTCAGACAAAGAACGTTAAATCTCAAACCACCAAAGGAAGGTGAATTCCAAACTCCACAACAAGCCATCACTACTGAGCAGAATGAACTGGAGAAGAGTCCCTATAGCCAAGCTGTCTGGACTACTGTTTCATCAACAAAAACAGCCCAACGAGCCCCAGGACACGCAATACAATTCGACCCAACCAATATAAAACAAAATAATTCGACATGAAAATAATTAACCAAAAAAACAGAGCAACTAGAATGCTTATTGCCCTAAACAGAGAGTACAGTTGCAGAATCTTGACACTGTGTACGCACTTAAAGAAAGCTTTGACTAGTACAGAACTCCAGTGAGATAGTTGCTATTGGAGAAAGGGCCGCGTAGGCAGACAATGGCTTCAAGAGAGACAGGTTGTGGCGACACTGAGGGGCACAAAATTAGGTGGAAACTGAGCTGCACTTCTAACGCTCCTGCCCATGTATTGACCATATAGAGACACATATTCTCAGATACAACAGATCCAAAAGAATTGAAAACAACCAATTTGGATAAAGCTCTCCATCTAAGGTGAAATATCACATGTCTCACATATGCGAGAGCAAGATGTGGACTGTTGCACAAGAAAGGTCAACTCAGTGAAGAACAACACCATTGTAAATACAACCCATATGTTATGCTTAATTTATTTCCCCTTTTCTACCTTTCATATTTGTACATCGTACAACTGTAAAATAGACATAATATGACATTTGTATTATGTTATTATTTTGGAATTTCTGTGAGTGTAATGTTTACTGTTCATTTTTATTGTTTTATCATTTTTGTATATTATTAACTTCACTTGCTTTGGCAACGTTAACATACGTTCCCATTGCCATAAAAGCCCTTGAATTGAATTGAAAACTTTGATAGCGTGGAATGTGAGAGGGTAGTGAGGTCATGGCCCTGAGTTCTTCTGATAAAATATATAAGTTAGAGTCGGATAAATGTTGATAAACTAGACTTTTATTCCGCAGGTACTTATACAGGATACCAACCTCCGGCAGACCAGCTCTAACTTGAAGACAAGGCTCTGGATACTTTTCAGCTTTTCATTTACATAACAACGGCTAAYACCTTCTCACCAAGCAACGGGCTTGAATGATGCAGAGGTTGTTGATTCTGCTCGCCACACTAGAGCTGACATTAACATAACACAGGGGCAAACACTCTGGTGAGGGGGGTGAAGTCTGGAACGGAAAAGCACCAAGAGACAGGAGAATACGGGAGTTCATCTGGGATATTCAGGCACACATTTACATGGCATGGTTTGATGGTAAATCATTCTCTCTCTCTCTCCCTCCTCTCTCTTTCAATTACATGTTCAATTTAAAGGGCTTTATTGGCATAGGAAACATATGTTTTTCTCTCTCTCTCTCTCTCTCTCTCTCGCTCTCTTTTTCTCCCCCTCCCTGTATTTTGTATTTTCCTCTCCCATCTTCTTCCCCTCACTCCCTTTCTCCTTTCCCTCTCTCTTTGTTCCCTCCTTCTTTCTCCTTTCCCTCTCTCTTTGTTCCCTCCTTCTGTCTCCTTTCTGTCTCTTTAGGGATCTACACAGTCTACTCAAGCGAAGCCGAAGGAGGTCCGTTTGCGTCGCTCTCTACGTAGTTCTATGTACATTTGTGCGGCTGAATCTTTGGAACGCGTCAGGAGCAGAACTGCGTCGGCTCCATTTGAGTAGACTGTGTAAATCCCTTTAGAGAAATGATTCCCATTGAAGACAGTAAAAGTAGAGGTATCGGGACGGAATTTAAACTTTTCAATTAACATTAGCAATAGGAATGTCACGAGGCGAGAGAGAGGTTCGGTTGACGTTTACCTGCAAGACAAACATCCAAAGTGGAGTGTCTCGCTTCCTCTTCCGTCTCTGATACTAAGTTAAGTAGCTAGTTAGATTAATTTTAACGTCAGCCAACATTAGCTAAATAAGAGCTAGACTTGAAGTCGGCCAACGTTAGCTAAATAAGAGCTAGAATAGAGTCAGCCAATGTTAGCTAAATAACAGCTAGACTTGAAGTCAGTCAACATTAGCTAACTAATAGCTAGATTAGAGTCAGCCAACGTTAGCTAAATAAGAGCTAGTGTGTGTGTGTGTGTGGTGTGTCGTGTGTGTGTGTGTGGTGTTGTGTGTGTTGTGTGTGTGTGCGTGTGCGCTGTGGGTGTATGTGTGCGTGCGTTCATTTACTAATACTGTTTACAAATCTCCCAGATGGGAAAATGTAAGAGGCTTTTTCACATTGACGTGCTTTAAGGAGATTCCTCAAGAAATTCTCGAGAGGTATCGTTTGCGTGTGTGTGTGAGAGAGAGAGAGAGAGAGAGAGAGAGAGAGAGAGAGAGAGAGAGAGAGAGAGAGAGAGAGCAGAGAGAGAGAGAGAGAGAGAGAGAGAGAGAGAGAGAGAGAGAGAGAGAGCGACATTACCGTAATGTAAACCTTTTAGTTTCTCACGCGCACGACACACACCGACAGTTTTCCCCCTCCACGAAAGTGCAATATAAACATAATGATTTTTGTTCAGTCCAACACTCCTACAGTATAAAATCATAATAGCAAAGCAATGTTTTGGAAACATCTGAAATGTATAGCTATTTCTTTATAGTAGAGACTTGGTTTAATACATAGAGACTTGGTTTACTACATAGAGACTTGGTTTACTACATAGAGACTTGGTTTACTACATAGAGACTTGGTTTACTACAATAGAGACTTGGTTACTACATAGAGACTTGGTTTACTACATAGTTTTAATCAGAAATTGGAGTAATTGACACAGTAGCTTTATAATAGAGATATAAGAAGAGTGCAGGACATTTTTCAGCAACAAACGAGTGATAAAATTACGATCTAGTATTCCAAAAGCTATTAGCTCTTATTAGCTAAGTTGGCTACTTAACCTAGCTCATATTAGCTATGTTGACTGACTTTTAATCTAGCTCTTATTTAGCTAACGTTGGCTGACTGTAATCCTAGCTCTATTTAGCTAACGTGGTGACTGTAATCTAGCTACTATTTTGCTACGTGGCTGAATGTAATCTAGTCTTATTTAGCTAACGTGCTACTATTAACCTCTCTTATTACTAACGTTGCTAACTTTAACCTAGCTCATATTAGCTAATGGTTGACTGACTTTATCTAACTCTTATTTTAGCTAACGTTGGCTGACTGTATCTAGCGTTCTTATTTAGCTACGTTGGCTGACATGTAATCATGCAGCTTTATTTATAATTGCCTAACGTGTGGCTAAACTTTTAACCATAGCTCTTAGTTAGCTAACGTTGGCTGAACTGTTAATCAAGCTCTTATTTAGCTAACGTTGGCCTGACTGTAATCTAGTCTCTTATTTAGCTATAATGTTTGAACTGACTTTAATCTAGCTTTATTTAGCTAACGTTGACTGACATCTAATAACTCTAGCTCTTATTTAGCTAATACGTTGACTGACTTTAATCTAGCCCTTATTTTAGCTAACGTTAACGTGACTTAATCTAGCCTCTAATTTGCTAATGTTGGCTGACTTCTAAATCTAGAGCTCTTATTTAGCTAAGTTGACTGACTTTAATCGCTAAGCTCTTGTTTAGCGTCTAAACGTTGACTGATCTCTAATCTAATCTACTATTTAGCTAAGCTAACGTTGACTGACTTTAACTAGCTCTTATTTAGCGAGCTACACCTCTATCCACGTTCTGCTGACTCTAAACTAGAGCTATTAGTTAGCTGAACTATGTCTCCGCTGACTTCAAGTCTAGCTGTTATATTTAGCTAACTTGCTGACTCTATTCTAGGCTCTTATTTAGCTAACGTTGGCCGACTTCAAGTCTAGCTCTTATTTAGCTAATGTTGGCTGACGTTAAATTAATCTAACTAGCTACTAACTTAGTATCAGAGACGGAAGAGGAAGCGAGACACTCCACTTTGGATGTTTGTCTTGCAGGTAAACGTCAACCCGAACCTCTCTCTCGCCTCGTGACATTCCTATTGCTAATGTTAATTGAAAAGTTAAATTCCGTCCCGATACCTCTACTTTTACTGTCTTCAAGTGGGAATCATTTCTCTAAAGGATTTCACAGTCTACTCAAATGGAGCCGACGCAGTCTGCCCCTGACGCGTTCCAAAATTCAGGCCGCACAAATTACAATAGAACTACGTAGAGAGCGACGCAAACGGACCTCCATCGGCTTCGCTGAGTAGACTGTGTAGAATCCCTAAAGAGACAGAAAGGAGACAGAAGAGGAACAAAGAGAGAGGGAAAGAGAAGAAGGAGGGAAAAAAGAGAGAGGGAAAGGGAAAGGAGTGAGGGAGAAGATGGGAGAGGAAAATACAAATACAGGAGGGGGAAAAAGGAGCGCGAGAAAGAGGAGAGAGAGAAAAACATATTTCCTATGCCAATAAGCCCTTTAAATGTAACATGTAATTGAAAGAGAGAGGAGGGAGAGAGAGAGGAGAATGATTTACCATCAAACCATGCCATGTAATGTGTGCCTGAATATCCCAGATGAACTCCCGTATTCTCCTGCCTGTGTGCTTTTCCGTTCCAGACTTCACCCCCCCTCACGCAGATGTTTGCCCTGTGTTATGTTAATGTCAGCTCTAGTGGGCGAGCAGAATCAACAACCTCTGCATCATTCAAGCCGTTGCTTGGTGAGAAGGTGTTAGCCGTTGTTATGTAAATGAAAGCTGAGTATCCAGAGCCTTGTCTTCAAGTTAGAGCTGGTCTGCCGGAGTTAGTATCCCGTATAAGTACCTGCGGAATAAAAGTTCTAGTTTATCAACATTTATCCGACTCTAAACTTATATATTTATCAGAAGAACTCGGAGGAGGCCATGACCTCACTACCTCTCTCACATTCCACGCTATCGAAAGCTTTCAATTCAATTCAAGGGGCTTTATGTGGCATGGGAAACGTATGTTAACTTTGCCAAAGCAAGTGAAGTAGATAATATACAAAATGAAATACAATAAAATGAACAGTAAACATATACACTACAGAATTCCCAAAATAATATAACATTACAAATTCATATTATGTCTATTTACAGTGTTGAGCGATGTACAAATAGTTGAAAAGTAGAAAGGGGAAATAAATAAGCATAAATATGGTGTTGTATTTACAATGGTGTTTGTCTTCACTGGTTGACCTTTTCTTGGCCAGGTCAACCTGTACATCTTTGGCCTGCTGTG
>NC_036866.1:439793-449061 GCF_002910315.2 Salvelinus sp. IW2-2015 | reverse complement strand
AACATTCATAATGTCAAAGGCAAGTATTTTGGAAACATCTAAAAGGTAAGCCGTTTTCTTTACAGTAGGAACTTGGTTTCCTACATAGAGACTTGGTTCCTACATAGAGACTTGGTGCCTACATAGAGACTGGTTTCCCTACATAAGAACTTCGTTTCCTATCATAAGATTGTCCCAATAGAGACTGTTTCCTACCTGAGACTTGGTTCTACATATAGACTTTTCCTACATAAACTGTTTCCTACATAGAGACTTTTTCCTACATAGAGACTGTTCCTACATAAACTTGGTTTCCTACATAGAGACTTTGTTTCCTACAATAAGACTGGTTTTACTACACTTCTAGCAGACTTGGTTTACCTACATAGAAACTTGGCTTTAACTACATAAGACACCTTGTATTACCTCATAGAGACTTGGTTTACTACATAAGGACTTGTTCTACATAGATTTAATCAAGAAATTGGAGAATATGCACCAGTAGCTTATAAGAGATATAAAGAGTGCAGACATTTTCAGCAACAAACGAGTGATAAAAATTACATCTAGTATTCCAAAAAGCTATCTAGCTCTTATTAACTAAGTTGGCATAACTTAACCTACTCTATTAGCTAACGCTAATGTTGACTGACTTTAATCTAGCTCTTATTTAGCTAACGTTGGCTAACTGTAATCTAGCTCTTATTTAGCTAACTTGGCTGACTTAATCTACTCTATATTTAGCTAACGTGCGACTGTAATCTTAGCCTCTTATTTAGCTAACGTGGTTGACTTAATCTAGCTTTATTTAACTAACGTGCTAACTTTAACTAGCTCTTATTTAGCTAATGTTGGCTGACCTTAATCTAGCTCTTATTTAGCTAACTTGGCTGACTGTAATCTAGCTCTTATTTAGCTAATGTTGGACACTCAATCTAGCTCTATTTAGCTAACGTTGACTGACTCTAATCTACTACTATTTAGCAAACGTTGACGACTTTATCTAGCTCTTATTTACTAACGTTACTGACTTTAATCTAGCTCTAATTAGCTACATTTGGCTGACTCAAATCTAGCTCTTATTGCTATATGTAGTACTGACTTTATCTGTCTCTTGTTTAACTAACGTTGACTGACTCTAATCTAGATCTATATCTAAACGTTGACGACTTTAACCTACACACACACACACACACACACACACACACACACACACACACACACACACACACACACACACACACACACACACGTAGAGTAAGAGAGAACCTGCCCTGGGCCTTGAGGCCTCATATATATTGCTGTCCATACTTCCTCATATGGCTCTTATCAGGGCTTGTTAACTGCAAGAGGCTTCGCTCATTAGTTAGATCCACTGAGGATTTATCAGAGGCCATTTGGTCCAGACAAAGAAACAAATCAAAGTGTATCACTACGCCCCTTGTCTTATCCAATAAATTACTCTGCCACCCTCTTCCCATTTTTGGAAGCTCATTTTAAAGAGAGTAAAGTTGTTCTGGGCACAGGGAACCTATATACTGTAAATCGTATGTAGACTGGATTGAAAGCTAGGTACTGGCCTGTTTGATATTATGGAGTCTGTAGTTTGGGTGTGTTTCATAGATTACTTTTTTTATAGGATATTGGAACGTGTAGCAGAGTGTGAGGGTGTGAGTGTTTGTTGCGGTTACGGAGACCTACGAACCAATCACAACACACAGAGGTTACGGAGAACTATGAACCAATCACAACACACAAAGGTTACGGAGAACTATGAACCAATCACAACACACAGAGGTTATGGTAGTAGAGATGTTAAAAATGAATCAGAATCCTGCTCACACACAAACATAATCCAAAAGAGAGTAGTCAATTAGATAGCATTCCATTAGAGTGTAGTCCATTAGAGTGTAGTCCATTAGAGAGTAGTCCATTATAGTGTAGTCCATTATAGTGTAGTCCATTAGTATAGTCCATTATACTGTAGTCCATTATAGTGTAGTCAATTAGATAGCATTCCATTAGAGTGTAGTCCATTATCGTGAAGTCCATTAGTGTAGTCCATTATACTGTAGTCCATTATCGTGTCTGTTGAGGGGTTAGTCGGTCTGTTGAGGGGTTAGTTGGTCTGTTGAGGGGTTAGTTGGTCTGTTGAGGGGTTAGTTGGTCTGTTGAGGGGTTAGTTGGTCTGTTGAGGGTTAGTTGGTCTGAGTTAGGGTTAGTTTTGTCTGTTGAGGGGTTAAGCGGTCTGTTGAGGGGTTAGTTGGTCTGTTGAGGGGTTAGTTGGTCTGTTAGGGGTTAGTTGGTCTGTAGGGCTAGTTGGTTTCTGTTGAGGGTTAGTTGGTCTGTTTAAGGGGTTAGTTGGTCTGTTAGGGTTAGTTGGTCTGTTGAGGGGTAGTGGTCTGTTGGGGTTAGTTGGTCTGTTGAGGGGTTAGTGTCTGTTAAGGGGTTAGTTTGGTCTGTTGAGGGGTTAGTTGGTCTGTTGAGGGTTAGTTTGGTCTGTTGAGGGGTTAGTTGGTCTGTTGAGGGGTTAGTTAGTCTGGTCGAGATGGCTTGAGGGGTAGTGGAGGGGAAAGGGAGACAAAAGGACCGGGAAGAGAGGAGAGAGAAGGTGGTCTTTGTTAAATTCATGGCATTATCCCCTTCCTCTCCTCAAGCACACTGACAGGCAGACTGACAGGCAGACTGAAAGGCAGACTGACAGGCAGACTGACAGGCACAGTGACAGGCACCACCGACAGGCAGACTGACAGGCAGACAGACAGGCAGACTGACAGGCAGACTGACAGCAGACTGGCAGATGACACACCAGACATTCCAACACACACTCCTACACGGAAACATGCAGTAACTCACGCAAGCACCCACGCACAACACTGGCTTGTACAGAGGCACAGGGATACACACACACACACACACACACACACACACACACACACACACACACACACACACACACACACACACACACACACACACACACACCACACCACACACACACACACACACACACACACCACACACACACACAACACACACACACACACACACACACACACCTGGTTTGAAGCCAGTCGCCCTGGGGGCTACCTGTGAGTCAGAATCCTCTCTGATCTGTGATTACAAGCCGTAGAGAAAGGAGAGGGGGACTGAGAGAGGGAGAGAGAATGAGGCAGAAAACACAAAAAGACACTCATTCCTCAGCAATACAGGAACTAGGACATACTTCATGAGCTCCTGAAAGCACGCCCGCGCCGCACACACACACACACACACAACACACACACACACCCACACACACACACACCAACACACACACACAACACACACACACACACACACACACACACACACACACACACACACACACACACACACACCACCACACACACGTGTGATCAAAGACTGTTCTCTAACAACGTGAACAAAGAATGTCTTCATTTGACTCCCTGTGGCCCCTGCTCTTCTCCCTGTGGCCCCTGCTCTTCTCCCGGTGCCCCTGCTCTTCTCCCTGTGGCCCCTGCTCCTCTCCCTGTGGCGCCCTGCTCTTCTCCCTGTGGCCCATGCTCCTCTCCCTGTGGCCCCTGCTTCCTCTGCCCTGTGGCCCCTGCTCTTCTCCCTGTGGCCCTGCTCTTCTCCCTGTGGCTCTCTCTTCTCCCTGTGGCCCATGCTCCTCTCCCTGGCCCCTGCTCCTCTCCCTGTGGCCCCTGCTCTTCCCCTGTGGCCCCTGCTCTTCTCCGTGTGGCCCCTGCTTCTCTCCCTATGGCCCCTGCTCCTCTCCCTGTGCCCCTGCTCTTCTTCCTGTGGCCCCTGCTTCTCTCCCTGTGGCCCATAATCTTCCCCGGATGTCTAATTCAGACCCCCACTCATTACCCCACTTTCTTTGACAAAAAAAATCCTCCATCCTAGCCTCCATCCTCTTGTCATCTACTTTACTTTACTGTCTCGACCGCTATCTAGGCTGCCATTCGAAATCAAATCAATCAATCAAATGTATTTATAAAGCCATTATTTCATCAGCTGATGTCTCAAAGTGCTGTACAGAAACCCAGGCAAAACCCCAAACAGCAAGCAATGTAGGTGTAGAAGCACGGCGGTGGCTAGGAAAAACTCCCCTAGAAAGGGCGGAACCTAGGAAGAAACCTAGAGAGGAACCAGGCTATGAGGGTGGCAGTCCTCTTCTGGCTGTGCCGGGTGGAGATTATAACAGATGGCCAAGATGTTCAAACGTTCATAAATGACCAGAAACAGCAAGGAGTCATCAGGTCAGGTAGTCCTGAGGCATGGTCCTAGGGGTCAGGTCTTACAATAGAGAGAGAGAAAGAAAGAATGAGATAAAGAGAGAAAGAAAGAGAGAAAGATAGAGAGAATTTAGAGAGAGGCATACTTAAATTCACACAGGACACCAGATAAGACAGGAGAAATACTCCAGATATACAGACTGACCCTAGCCCCCGACACATAAACTACTGCAGCAATAATACTGGAGGCTGAGACAAGAGGGGTCGGGAGACACTGTGGCCACTTCCGACGATGCCCCGGACAGGGCCAAACAGGCAGGATAATAGCCCCACCCACTTTGCCAAAGCACAGCCCGCACAAAACTAGAGGGATGTCTTCACCCATCAACTTACCATCCTGAGACAAGGCCGAGTATAGCCACGAAGATCTCCGCCACGGCACAACCCATGGGGGGCGCCAACCCAGACAGAAAGACCACGTCAGTGACTAAACCCACTCAAGTGACGCACCGCTCCTAGGGACGGCATGGAAGAGTACCAGTAAGCCAGTGACTCAGACCCTGTAATAGGGTTAGAGGCAGAGAATCCCAGTGGAGAGAGGGGCTCCAATACCTTTCTGTTCACGTTTCACAAATCCTGGGCCAGACTACACTCAATCATATGACCTACTGAAGAGATGAGTCTCAATAAAGACTTAAAGGTTGAGACCGAGTCTGCGTCTCTCACATGGGTAGGCAGACCATTCCATAAAAATGGAGCTCTATAGGAGAAAGCCCTGCCTCCAGCTGTTTGCTTAGAAATTCTAGGGACAATTAGGAGGCCTGCGTCTTGTGACCGTAGCGTACGTGTAGGTATTTACGGCAGGACCAWATCGTGAAAGATAGGTAGGAGCAAGCCCATGTAATGCTTTGTAGGTTAGCAGTAAAACTTTGAAATCAGCCCTAGCCTTAACAGGAAGCCAGTGTAGAGAGGCTTGCACTGGAGTAATATGATCACATTTTTTGGTTCTAGTCAAGATTCTAGCAGCCGTATTTAGCGTCTACTATTCACATCATATCTTAGAGTCCCGACATCGTCACCATTTAATAAACGCTGCTGAGAAAAGGCAAGCCTGGCCAAGAGATGAGACAGACAGTCAGAGGAAACACTATTCAGTCTAGGAGTCCTTTTTAATTTTTTTACAAGCCAAGTAAATGGGGGGGGGGCTAACAAACAGTGTGGCCCCTGAAGACTGTGTTCATTAGTGTGGCCAACGCAGTGAGGGAGTTAATTTCCCCTGCATTGACAGTAGAACCCTGTTAGTACACAGAGGCCTGCACTCKGCAACAGCCATTGTGACGTGAGTGAAAGCGAGTAGCAAGGGTGAGAGTATGGGGGGCTAAGGGGGGGTATTTTGAGGGAATTCCACAGAGGAGAACAGGGGGACCACCACAGCCACCTACATCAAAACCCATCAACCAATTATTGAAGCAGTGGGGCTCGGTACAAAACGAGGGTCCTCTCCTAATCATGGCACTCTACCGCGGTACAAAGGAAGAGAGTCTGCCTGCCCTATTTGAATTTAAATAGGAGTTCTCTCTCTCTCTCTCTCTCTCTCTCTCTCTCTCTCTCTTTACATTTCTACGGCTGCCTTTCCCTTTCCAACAAAAGTAATCAGGCTAATACATGGCTAATACGTTTAACGTTGGGGGTCTTCTCGATGCTGTTGACACGTTTCTCTGTTTTGTTGTTAAACAGAGATGCAGTATTTGGCGCCAGCGTGGGGGTAGTTGATGTGTTTCTCTGGAATGACACAACAAAGGCGCTCGCGATGACATGAACATGATAATTAACTGGCAAAAAAACAGGGACACTAGACAAGAACCACATTTACCTTAACTAAAGCCCTTTAACCCTGCATATTGACTCTGTASCGGTACTCCTTGTATATTGCCTCGTTATTGTTATTTTATTTTGTTACAATTTYGTTTTTTATTTTTATTCACAAATATTTCTTACTTTTTAAACGCTGTATTGTTGGGAAAGYGCTAACCATTTCACGGTTAAGTCTAGACCTGTCCTGTTGTATTCGACGCATGTGACAAATAACATTTAGTTTTATTTGATTTAGTGTGTCTTCAGTGCTTTTTGCTGAAAACTAAAATCCTCGTCATCAGAATATTGCAGACAGGCTAATACTACAGTATGCTAATTAGCGCTAGCTAACACAACATTTAGCATACAGGATGAACACCAACAACTATCCCCTGATATTCTCAACCAAAAAAAAAATAAAAAAATCTTCCATTAATTGTCCTGTTGGAACACAATTGGACATAGAAACATACGGGTTTGTTTTAGTGTGTGTGTCTTTTACAGTTTGTTGGGTATGTATTTCTGTCCTGAGGGGTCAACCATGAAAAGAGGCTACTTGCAACAAAAAAAGAAAATAAATTGTTGTAGGTACTAGCAAGACCCTGCTAGAGACCCGTCTGCTCCTTCTAGTCTGGAGTCAGGCCTGTGAAACCAGAACACATTCTTCTT
This sequence comes from Salvelinus sp. IW2-2015, assembly GCF_002910315.2. Taxonomy (NCBI): domain Eukaryota; kingdom Metazoa; phylum Chordata; class Actinopteri; order Salmoniformes; family Salmonidae; genus Salvelinus; species Salvelinus sp. IW2-2015. The sequence goes on along the minus strand of NC_036866.1, from coordinate 442,318 downwards.
GGGTCAATAAAGGTGGTTTTGCCTCTCTCCCCCCCATTTCCTTCTTACCCTTTGTTCTTTGTATAAGAAGCCTGGTTGTTTAAACACATCACTATGTTAAGAGGTTTGTAAAACCCTGGACGCTGTGTGTGTGTGTGTGTGTGCCTGCTTGCCAGCGTGACTGTGTTGTGTCCTTGTGTTTATGTGTTCCTGTGTCAGTTCTCTTACCTTTATCCTTCATGTTTCACCGTGTTTATATCCTCTGTGTATGCACCAGGGTCAGTGAGTGGTGTTTATATCCTCTGTGTATGCACCAGGGTCAGTGAGTCGTGTTTATATCCTCTGTGTATGCACCAGGGTAAGTGAGTCATGTTTATATSCTCCTCTGTGTATGCACCAGGGTCAGTGAGTCGTGTTTATATCCTCTGTGTATGCACCAGGGTCAGTGAGTCGTGTTTATATCCTCTGTGTATGCACCAGGGTCAGTGCCACCGCCGGGCCGGGAGATTTGAGGATGATATAGGGATTTAATACATAATTCATAGAAAGATTCTACAGTGTTTATATTCTGGCCATTTTTAAGTAAATCAATTTGGCATCTTATCGTTCATGACAATAAGTATTTGATACATCAGAAAAGCCAGAACTGAATATTTGGTACAGAAACCTTAGTTTGCAATTACAGAGATCATTCGTTTCCTGTAGTTCTTGACCAGGTTTGCACACACTGCAGCAGGGATTTTGGCCCACTCCTCTCATACACTTCTCCAGATCCTTCAGGTTTCGGGGCTGTCGCTGGGCAATACGGATTTTCGGCTCCCTCCAAAGATTTTTATTGGGTTCAGGTCTGGAGACTGGCTAGGCCACTCCAGGACCTTGAATGCTTCTTACGGAGCCACTCCTTAGTTGCCCTGGCTGTGTGTTTGGGTCGTTGTCATGCTGGAAGACCCAGCACGACCCATCTTCAATGCTCTTACTGAGGGAAGGAGGTTGTTGGTCAAAGATTCGGATACATGGCCATCCATCCTCCCCTCAATACGGTGCCGTGTCCTGTCCCCTTTGCAGAAAAGCATCCCCAAAGAATATTTTGTTCCACGCTCCTATGCTTGGGCAGCGTGTTGGGGATGGTGTTTCCTTGGTGTACTCATTCTCCTCTATCCCCAAACACGGCGAGTGGAGTTTTGAGCAGCAAAGTGCTCATTTTGTCTCTCATCAGACCACATGACCTTCTCGCCATGTCCTCCTCGGATCATCCAGATGGTCATTTTGGCAAACTTCAGACGGGTGGACATGCCGCATGGCTGAGCGTGGGACCTTTCGCGTGCGCTGCAGGATTTTAATTCCATGACGGCTGTTAGTGTGTTACTGATGGTTTTCTTTGAGGACTGTGGTCGCAGGGCTCTCTTCAGGTCATTGACCAGGTCCTGCCGTGTTAGTTCTGGGGCTGATCCTTCCATTCCTTCAGCAATCATGATGCCCCACGAGGTGAGATCTTGCATGGAGCAGACCGAGGGTGATTGACGCTCATCTTGATTCTTCCATTTTCTAATAATTGTGCCAACAGTTGTTGCCTTCATCACCAAGATGCTTGGCTATTGTCCTGTAGCCCATCCCAGCCTTGTCCAGGTCTACAATTTATCCTGATGTCCTTAACACAGCTCTCTGGTCTTGGCCATTGTGGAGAGGTTGGAGTCTGTTTGATTGAGTGTGTGGGACAGGTGTCTTTTATAACAGGTAACGAGTTCAAACAGGTGCAGTTTATATCAGGTAATGAGTGGAGAAACAGGACGGGTTCTTAACAGAAAAACTAACAGGTCTGTGAGAGCCGGAATTCTTACTGGTTGGTAAGGTGATCAAATACTTATGTCGTGCAATAAAAGCATAATTAATTACTTAAAAATCATACAATGTGATTTGTCTCGGATTTTTGTTTTAGATTCCGTCTCTCACAGTTGAAGTGTACCTATGATAAAATGACAGACCTCTACATGCTTTGTAAGTAGGAAAACCTGCAAAATCGCAGTGTATCAATACTTGTTCTCCCCACTGTATAATACAGTGTTGTAACAATGTACAAATGGTTAAAGCACACAAGTTAAAATAAATAAGCATAAACTCTCTCTCTCTCTCTCTCTCTCTCTCTCTCTCTCTCGTGTTAGTGGGTTTGCTCTCTGTGCAAAACCTTTTTATGCCATGGCCCAGAACCCACCCAACGTTGGTTGTCTTGTCTTTCATTTTGTATGAAAGTTGATAGGGCTCATAGTGATTGTATTGCACTCTCCATAGTGAGGATGGACAGACTCACTGTGTGGCTTCACTGCTCCCCGGGCGCCGAAGAAGTGGATGTCGATTACCCCCCCCCCCAGCAACTCTCTGATTCAGTTAACCCTGTGTTCCCAGACGCTGTGGATGTCGATTAACCCCCCCTCAGCACCTCTTCTGATTCAGAGGGGCTGGTTAAATGCGAAGACACATTTCAGTTGAATACATTCAGTTGGACAACTGACTAGGTATCCCCCTTTACCCTTTCCCTCTGAACGTGAGCC
>NC_036866.1:431268-439768 GCF_002910315.2 Salvelinus sp. IW2-2015 | reverse complement strand
GAGTCGTGTTTATTTCCTCTGTGTATGCCCAGGGTCAGTGAGTCGTGTTTATATCCTCTGTGTATGCACCAGGGTCAGTGGGTTCGTGTTTTTGATGGGCTCTCTGATTGGCTCTCCGATTGGCTCTCCGATTGGCTCTCCGTTGCCACCTCCCAATATGAGGTTTTTACTCCATAAATGTGCATGTAAGTTTGTCCGCTGTCCCAAAGACAACTGCCCCAGTTGATGTGCTACTCTGCTTATTAATGAACACCATCTTTATCGTGTAACTCTATACATATTTGACCCCTCTGTTGTACATCCTCAAGCTTTCCCCTCCGAGATTGTGGTGTCCCATAGTAAAACTTCAACATTAGTTTGAAAGGTTAAAACGGATAACGGGATACAGGAGGTGATACGATGGAAGAGACATTTTGACCTGTGTACGTTTAAAAAAAATCAAAAAATCAACAATATTCCGTCTGGTTGTTTAGTCAGGGCCATTGCAGGCGTGGTTTTGGAAAAGGCTTTGCTGTTTTGTTTTGGATTTGAATACCGCCTTTCTTCTCTACTATCATGTTAGTGGTGTTTGCTCTATGTGATACCCTTCCCTCTCGTTGTCGTCTGTCTGTCTGTCTGCTGTCTGTCTGTCTGTATGCTGTCTGTCTGTCTGTCTGTCCTGCTGTCCTCTGTCTGTCTGTCTGTCTGTCTGTCTGTCTGTCTTCTGCTGTCTGTCTGTCCTGTCTGTCTGTCTGTCTGTCTGTCTGTCTGTCTGTCTTCTCTCTCTCTTCTCTCTCTCTTCTCTCTCTCTCTCTCTCTCTCTCTCTCTCTCTCCTCTCTCTCTCTCTCTCTCTCTCCTCTCTCTCTCTCTCTCTCTCTCTCTCTCTCTCTCTCTCTCTCTCTCTCTCTCTCTCCTCTCTCTCTCGTCTCTCTCTCTCTCGTGTTAGTGGTGTTTGCTCTATGTGAATACACTTCCTCTCTCTCCTCGTCTCTCTTCTCGTGTTAGTGGTGTTTGCCCTCTATATGTGTAATACACCTCCTCTCTCTCTCTCCTCTCTCTCGTGTTAGTGGGTTTGCTCTAATTGATTCACCTTCATCAGTCTTCTCTTCTCTGATCGTGTTGTGTGTTTGGCCTCTATGTGATACAAGTGAAACTCTAGAGAATAGGCTGTGCTAGACTTACGACAAATGCATGTCTATGAAGTCTCTCTGCATCTCTCGTGTTATGTGTATAGCTCTCCATGATATAGAATACCTCACTCTCTTCCTCATGCCTAATTCGTGCCCAGAACCCACCCAACGGTTGGGAGTTGTCTCTGGATTTTCAGTTATTCGTGGTACTCGAATTCATAGATCTGTGGTGTAGTGTGTTTTGCTGGGCACTTTAGTATGCTGTTCCATTGACTATGACTGAACAAGGACTCATTGTGGCTACTGCTCAGGGCGCGCATGACCGTGGGACGTCGTACGTGATGTTAAGCAGCCGCACCTCTCTCTCGGTCTCCTTCTTTCTCCGTATCCGTCGCCATCTTGTTACTGTCGTGTCTTCTGTCTGTCTGCTCGGGTTGCCGGGCGTGTTAGGTCTTCGTGTTTCTCTATGTGGCTACAACACCTTCCTTCTCTCTCTCTCTATCTCGTTGTAGTTCTCTCAACCTCTCTCTCTCTCTCTCTCTCTCTCTCTCTACTCGTCTCCTCTCTTCTCCTCTTCTCTCTCTCTCTCTCTCTCTCTCTCTCCAATTCAATTCAATTTCAAGGGGCTTATTGGCATGGGACAGTGTGTTAACATTGCCAAGCAGTGAGTAGATATTTTAACAAAAGTGAAATAAACAATACAAATTAACATAAACATTACACATAACAGAAGTTTCAAAACAATAAAGACATTTACAAATTTAGTTATAGAAAGCAAACCATTTCCTGGAATTTGGGACCGACCGTTCTTAATATACGTGCCATAAAACTCACCGCTGGGGCCGCGTTAGAAGATATTGGAACCGGGTTGAAAGGGTTAAATAGGGGGGCTGTTTCCTTTGGAATATAACGTGCCAATTAAACGGCCTCGTACTCTGTTCTAAGATCTTACAATATGCCTATTATTATTACTATTGGAATAGAAAACACTCTGAGTTTTATAATATGTTTGAATTTATATCTGTGAGTAAAACAGAACTTCTTTTGGCATAGCAAACTTCCAGACAGGAAGATGAAAATTCTGAAAAAAGGGGCTTCTGAGTTTGTCTATTTTTAACTGGCTTAATATTATGGATTGTATGCACTTCATACGCCTCCACTAGATGTCACAGGCATTAGAAGTTGAAATGGGGTGTTAGCTTGATGTGAGGCTTGAATAAGAGCTTTTGAGTGATAGGTCGCTTTTGTACAGTTTTTCAACTGCGCGCCGGGGAACCTCACATTGTGTTCTGAAAAGCGTTCGGTAATCACGACGAAATTGCCCGGTCTGATTTGATTGTACATATGAGAAAAACATCTAAAGTAGGATTTTCAACCGAGTTTGACCAGTCTTATTAGTTTATTGGGACTTTTGGATTTCGTTCCAGCGCCGATTTTTTTGGACACGTGAGTACATGGTAGCCAAAGTTGCTAATTCGACAGAAGACATGGACTTCTGAAACACAACGATTTATTCTGGATCTAGGACTCTTGCACAATTCTGATGGAAGGTCAACAAAGGTAAGAGAATTTATGAGTTATTTGTATTTTTGTGTATATGTTGGCTCAAAGGACAGAGAATAGGTGAGCGTGTCTCACAATAATGCGTATGTATGTTGTAGTCTATTTTAAAATCTAAAGCGGTTGCATTAAGAACATGTATCTTTCTTTTGCTGTACAACATGTTTTTAGTAATTCTGATGATTTTTGGTTAGATTAGGTAGACTGTCCAAAATATCTCCGGACATTTTTGGTGTATTGTTGCACGTATTCACATTGTAAAACCACGATTTGCAGCTTAAATATGCAATTTTCGAAAAACATAATGTTATTGTATCATGATGTTATAAGACTGTCACTTGATGAAGTTGTCAAAGGTTAGTGATTAATTATCTCTATTGCTTGTTTTTGGTGAAAGCTATGTGGCGGTGATAAATTGTGCTTATTTGGCTTTGGTGTGTTGGCTATTGTGGGGACTAATATAATATAGTATTGTGTTTTCTGCTGTACAACACTTAAAAAGTTGGCAAATATTGGCTGGATCCACAGAGTTATCTTTCATTTGCTGTACACATGTATTTTTCATTAATGGTTTATGATGAGTATTTATGTATTTCACGTTGCTCTCTGTAATTTTCTGGCTCTTTTGTGCTATTGGTGATGGGTGAGCTGGAATGTAAACTACGATTTATACCGTCAATATTCACATTTTGAACAAACATAAATGTAATTGATAACTGATTTATAAGCTGTCATCTGATGAAGTTTGTTCAAGGTTAGTGATTATTTTATCTCTATTTGTGGGTTTTGGTGACAGCTACTATTGCGGTGGAACATGGTGAAAACATGGCGTTTGTGTGGTTGGCTATTGTGGTGACTAATATAAATACGATATTGTGTTTTCGCTGGTAACATTTAACGGAAATGATGGCTGGATTACAAGATTATCTTTCATGCTGTATTGGAACTTGTGATTTCATGAATATTATATTATATAATTATCCTGTCCGCGTTACTAGGTAGCTAGTCAGCTTTTTTGATGAGGGATCCGGATCCGGGAGGGTGAGCTCGTTAGAGTTAAATGTCTAACTGGTCAAACGTAAGGTAGAGATCAATCTTCAAGGATGTTGTTACTAACTATCAATAACGTTTCTAAACGGAGAATTCCTTTGGTCTCTTAGAAGTTATGGAAGCAGACGCTATCGGTTTGGAAACGCGCATGACCAGGAATGGCGATTCTGCAGACACCAATGACTTGAAAACCGTCCCTCTGGGCCCACTCACCAGGGCTTCATTCACTTCTACTTGACTGGTTGACATCTAAGTGGAAGCGTAGGAAGTCCATCCATATCTTACAGGATGAATAGGCGATGAGTTTGAACATTGACCAGTCTAGATTCTCACTTCCTTTTGGATTTTGTCTCAGGGGTTTTGCCTGCCATTGGAGTTCCTGTTATAGTCACGACAATCATTCCGCGTTTTAGGAATTCAGTGTTTTATATCAATAGTAATAGATATATCAATATTAGCATTTCTGGGGACAGAGTGGGAGGCAGTTCACTATGGCACTAAAATTATCCCAAAAGTGAAAATGCTGCCTATACAAAGAAGTTAATGAAGTTTGATTTTTATCGCTAATTTATTTGAATATGGCGCTCCTGCATTTTACTCATGGCGTTTGGAAAACAAGTGGACGGTAGCTTCCCGCCTAAACTCTAATTTTTGGAATATAAAATATAACTTTACTCGGACAAAACATACATGATTTGTGTAACATGAAGTTCCCTAATGAGTGTCATCTGATGAGATCATCATAAGGTCGTGAATTTTTATATCTATTTCTTTGCTTTTTGATTTACCTCTCTTTGGCTGGAAATGGCTGTGTTTTTCTGTGGCTATGTTGACCTAACTAATCGTTGGTTGCATTCGCCGTAAATCCTTTTGAATCAGACATGTGGCTGATTCAACAACAAGTGAGCTTTAATTTGCTTGTTTTCAAGTGTGATTTCATGAAGCTGATTTTTATAGTAATTTATTTGATTTGCGCTCTGCATTTTTACTCGCTTTTGCCAGTGGGACGTTAATTCCTTCTGGGATTGTGGGACACAAGGTGGATCTCCAGGTCTTGGTTGGTCGCTCCTGACTGACCGTTCCGTTTGGGGATGGAATGGATTGACAGACTGGCCGACGACCCAATAAGGTGCAGAATCCTTCCTGACTGAGACGAGAACCCGATCGGAGACCATGTCTACAAGGAGTCCATGATCGGAAAGACATGCTGCACATATACTGGGCTGACCTCCTTGGCAGACAAGTCCGTATTGGGGGGGCGAGAGGGATGAAATGGGTGGCTTGAGAACTGGTCGACTACCGTAGAATCCAGTGTTGCCATCAGACGGAGGAACCAGTGACAAAGTCAGAGATTATAAGAAAGCAGGGATGATGAGGGACGGTAGTGACTGAGGAGGCGAAGAGCCTTGAGTGGTGTCTTGTTTTGAGTAAAACACACACTGTGCATGCGGCGACGAAGGCACGAGATGTAGGGACATGTGGACCAAAACATTGTCAGAGGAGGCTAGTGTATGACGGGACCCTGCATGACAGGTCACTGGAGGAATGAAGCAATTGCCAGGCGCGGGGACGGACTGGATTAGGGTCAAACAGCGTTAATGCGGGCCCTTTCAGGGTCCAAGGCTTGGAGCGTTGTGCCTCACTACCCATCCACAGTGTCAAAGGCATGAGGTAGGAAAATGGTTTTCAAGTTGAGTGATGTTGTCAGAGGAACGTATAGGCGGAGAGGGCGTCAAGGCTTCACTTCTTTGACCGGGGGTAGGCGAGGTAGAAGATTAAATCTGGTGACAAGAGGAACCAACCGGGCCTGCCTGGAGTTGGAGACGCTTGGCTGTTACGGAGATATTCAGGTTTTATGGTCAGTCCAGCTCAGAATGCTGTTCTGTCTCTTCACAGTGCTCAACCTTCCAACATCATCTTCACCGCCAGGAGTTCCGTTGCCACCATCCGTGTTCCTTTTACAGGATTGAGACGATGGGAAGGAAAGGCACTGGATGAAGCTTCCGGTCCTGGGCAGATATATCGCTGGGACATGGGATGGCCTCAAAATCCGAAGCATCCATCCACCAGCAAATTGACAACCGGGTTACGGATGGTGAGGATGGCCCCCCCCCCCCCCATTCCCTTTCTGGTTTTGGGGAGAGGTGACGGTCCGGGTTATGGAGGGGTCAGTGTTGATCCAGGATTGCCTCTTCACTGCAAGGCACAATGAAGGGCGTAGTCGCCAGGCCAACAGCTCAAACAAAACAGAACCTTCTGCTGCACACATACTCCTGTCCTGAATGGTGATTGGTTACTGAGTCAGGCCTTCCACTCACTGTCTGTGTGTGTGTCTATCACACACTGTCATTATATAGGTGAGGTCAGCAGTAATGAGACAGTATTTGCTGTACATTACCTGTTTTAATAGACTAGGTACTACAGTTAAACCGGGCCATTTTGTACCTCATCATCTCCCTGTGTGTTGGCCCGGCTTTTAAATGGTCTGAAAATAACACAGTGTAATGGTGTGAGTCACAAGAGCAAGTTCTCGCTAAATGGATAAACTGACATACTGACATCATGACACACTGACATCATGACATACTGACATCATGACACACTGACATCATGACATACTGATATCATGACATACTGACATCATAACATACTGACATCATAACATCATGACATACTGACAACATAACATCATGACATCATGATATACTGACATCATAACATCATGACATCATGACATACTGACATCATAACATCATGACATCATGACATCATGACATCATGACATACTGACATCATAACATCATGACATCATAACATACTGACATCATGACATCATGACATACTAACATCATGACATCATGACATACTAACATCATGACATACTGACATCATAACATCATGACCTCATGACATCATGACATACTGACATCATAACATCATGACATCATAACATCATCACCAAATACTTATTTTCCACCATAATTTGCAAATTAATTAATTAAAAATCCTACAATATGATTTTCTGGATTTTTTTTTCTAATTTTGTCTGTCATAGTTGAAGTGTACCTATGATGAAAATTACAGGCCTCTCTCATCTTTTTAAGTGGGAGAACTTGCACAATTGGTGGCTGACTAAATACTTTTTTGCCCCACTGTAGTTAAAGATTTCCTTAATTTTGGGTCAGTCACAATGGTCTGGTATTCTGCCACGGTGTACTCTCTGTTTAGGGCCAAATAACATTCTAGTTTGCTCTGTCTTTTGGTCAATTCTTTCCAATGTGTCAAGTAATTATCTTTTTGTTTTCTACTGATTTGGTTGTGTATAATTGTGTTGCTGTCCTGGGGCTCTGTGGGGTCTGTTTGTGTTTGTGAACAGAGCCCAAGGACCAGCTTGCTTAGGGGACTCTTCTCCAGGTTCATCTCTCTGTAGGTGATGGCTTTGTTATGGAAGGTTTACGAACAGGGGTCAACGCCACCACTTATTTATTTCATAGGCAGAGTAAGAAAGGGCAGAGTGTGATGGCGATGAGATATGTATATATTCCAGAGGGTCAGATGTTGCTCATATCGTTCCCAGCTCAGCCGTGGATGTCACCTTACTTTCGTCTGACAGTCCAAGCAGTATAGAGACACGAGAGAGAGAGAGAGAGAGAAACGAGTGATTACAGAGAGACCGAAAGATCAGCCAGGCAACCAGCGAGACGAGTAGGAGAAGGAGAGAGAGAGAGAGAGGAGAGGAGAGAGAGAGAAGAGAGAGAGAGAGAGGAGAGAGAGAGAGAGCAGAGAGAGAGAGAGGAGAGAGAGAGAGAGAGAGAGAGAGAGAGAGAGAGAGAGAGAGAGAGAGAGAGAGAGAAGAGAGAGAGAGACGAGAGAGAGAGAGAGAGTGAGAGAGAGCGCAGAGGAAAAACGGAGATAGGGGTGAGGAAGGAGAAGGAAGGGCGGGGAGAGCAACAGTTCCGGATCTGCAGGTCATTGTTCTGTCGCTTCTCTCTCTGGCATGGAGGCTCTCTCTCCTGTCTTGTACATTTGTCGTGTAGCGAGAGCTGTGTGTGTGTGTGTGTGTGTGTGTTGTGTGTGTGTGTGTGTGTGTGTTGTGTGTGTGCTGTGTGGTGTGTGTGTGTGTGTGTGTGTGTGTGTGTGTGTGTGTGTGTGTGTGTGTGTGTGTGCGCGCGCGTGCGGTGCGTGCTGCGGTGCGTGCGTGATGGAGGGAGAACTTAACACTGACTGACAGCATACTTTCTCCATCATGATATAGACAGGCTTAGCGGCCATGCTTACAAACGCAGTAGGGCACAACCGTGGTGCTTGACCTGACAAGGACACACCGGAGTAGCGATACACAGACGTGGATGCTTGACCTGACAGAGACTACAGCTCGTAGGCTAGGCACACCACGTGGTGCTGCTTGACCTGACAGGAGACGTACAACAGTCAGAATGGAAGGCCCAACGTGGGCTTGCTTGTGACACTGAACAAGATCCGAGAGTTGACCCTTTGTTTGCCTGTGCATGGTGGTGGCTGCGGCCAGTTGGAAGTGACCATCGTGTGTGTGGTTTGATGTGGTGTGTGGCCATGTGTGTGTGTGTGTGTGTGATGTGTGTGTGTGTGTGTGTGTGTGTGTGTGTGTGTGTGTGTGTGTGTGTGTGTGTGTGTGTGTGTGTGTGGTCGTGTGTTGTGTGTGTGTGTGTGTGTGGGTTGTTGGTGTGTGTGTGTGTGTGTGTGTGTGTGGTGTTGTGTGTGTGTTGTGTTGTGTGTGTGTGTTTGTGTGTGTTACATTGTG
>NC_036866.1:417890-430128 GCF_002910315.2 Salvelinus sp. IW2-2015 | reverse complement strand
GAAGGTTTCGGAATCGCTTCCTTTTAGGTGGTTGTAGAATTTATCGGCTCTTTTCTGAATGTTGATAATTAGCCGGTATCAGCTCTGATTCTGCTCTGCATGCATTATTTGTGTTTTACGTTGTACACAGAGCACATTTTTGCAGACTTCTGCATGCAGAGTCTCAATTTGGTGTTTGTCCCATTTTGTGAATTCTTGTTGGTGAGCAGACCCCAGACCTCACAACCATAAAGGGCAATGGGTTCAATAACTGATTAGTATTTTTAGCCAGATTCCTTTGGTATGTCGAATTTGATGTCCTTTTGATGGCATAGAAGGTCCTTCTTGCCTTGTCTCTCAGATCGTCACAGCTTTGTGGAAGTTACTGTGGCGCTGATGTTTACGCCAGGGTATGTATTGTTTTTTGTTTGATCTGGGCAACGGTGTTCCAAATGGATTTTGTATTTGTGGTCCTGGTGACTGGACCTTTTTTGGAACACCATTATTTGTTGTCAGGGCCCATGTCTGACAGAACTTGTGCAGAAGATCTAGGTGCTGCTGTAGGCCCTCCTTGGTTGGGACAGAAGCACCAGATCATCAGCATACACGTAGACATTTGGGATTCGATTTCTAGCAAGGTGAGACCGGGTGCTGCAGACTGTTTTCTAGTGCCGCGCCAATGTCATTGCATATATGTTGAAGAAGGGGTGGGGACTGTCAAGCTGAATGTCTCTTGGTCTTTCACATCCTCGTCCGGCGTCCAATGGTGGAAGAAGAAAATGTGGTGTTTTTCTGCCAGGAATGTTATATATTGTAATTGTTGTTCCTACCAACACCCATCATGGTTTGTGTTTGTGCGTCCACTTGACCTGGTGCCGTCGAAAGTTGGTTATGGTTGTAAGCTTTTCTTATTGGTGCGCGTGTTACATAATAGACACTGCTCTTTTCACGGGTGCACTCTTTATTGGGACAAGCAAAGAAAAGGTCTTTTTATTTGTTACAGTCAAAGACAAAGCTTGAGGACACCGCAAACATTTGTTACGTTTTGGCATCGCACCGTTCCATCGTCTTTACTGTCTTGTAGAACAGCAGAGTGGTAGAATAATAACAGTTGCTAAATACTGCTTCCCAAGTGCCAGGTAGTAAAAGAGTTCTTATAGTGTTCCCTTCACCCCCTCACCTCTTCTCGCTCTCCTCTCATACAGCGAGCCTGTTGCCTAGGCAATGGAAAGACGGAAGGATTAGAGGAGAGAGAGAAGAGAGAGAGAGAGAGGAGAGAGAGAGAGAGAGAGAAGAGAGAGAGAGAGAGGAGAGAGAGAGAGAGAGAGAGAGAGAGAGAGAGAGAGAGAGAGAAGAGAGAGAGAAGAGGAGAGAAGAAAGAAGCAGGAGGGAGAGAAGAGAGAGAAGGGATTGGTTGTTTTTTTTAAAGTGAGGGAAATTGAAGTATATTGACCTCTGTTCTGGTGATCAGATTCTCTTCTGCACGCAGCTGTACGCTGTCAGGGCACTCGGCCGGCGCTGGCAGACCCGAGAAAGCACGAGCAAACCATAGATGTTAATCACTGCGCCATCATCAGGTTGCGTAGCTCACTTGCGTCCGAACATGCTTTTTCCTCAGCCTTAACCTCAGAGCATCGGTCAGATAACACCTCTTTATGTTGATGAAACGCTTTGTCCTTTACAACGCTCAGAATCCGTCTTGATTTCGCGTCAAAGTGTGATCATTCATGCGCTCTTTAGTGCCTGTTCAATAGCCTACCTGCGGCGTGTGTTCTGTCGTCGGTGCGTGGTGTGTGGTGTCGTCTGGGTGTGTTTGTGTGTGTGTGTGTGTGTGTGTGTGTGTGTGTGTGTGTGTGTGTGTTGTGTGTGTGTGTGTGTGTGTTGTGTTGTGTGTGTGTGTGTGTGTGTGGTGTGTGTGTGTTGTGTGTTCGTTTCGTTGTTTGTGTGTGTCACTCATCTCTATAGTGTCTCTTCCTCAGTGATACTCCATGTTTTTTTTCCTTAGTCTGTAGCTAAATTCAATTGTAGTAATGACGAGATATATGTATTCAAATAATCAAAATCATCAACAACATTCTCTCTCCTTCGGATTACCTCACTATAGTCCGAGCTATTACATCTCTTGTTTCTCTTTCACTCTTCTTCATCAGGTTCCTGTTTTTCACTCCAATCCATTTCCAGCACTCACACACTAACTCTTTTTGCTCGTTCTTGTTATGTGTCTGCAACTCCTTTTTGTTATTCTTCCTTTCTTCTTTCCCTCTCTAGCTAAATTGTTTATTACCATCTTTTTAGCAGTTTAGCTGATCTAGTGACTTCTTTGTTCTTACCGTCTATCTTCTCTGGGCTCTGGTGGGGGTCAGTCAGCCATGACTGTGTGCTCGTGTTCTGTGTGTCTTTTCAGGGCTGCTGTTTTTGCCGCGGGGGAACGTTCCTCAATTGCTTTTCCTCCGTCTGGCTCCCTCCTGTCGGCTTGGTATTCTTATGGTAAATACTATAAACTTTCAGAATGACTCAGGTGTGTGTGGTGCTGTTGTACTTGGCTTTCTCTGCTCTTTTCTGCTGATTGTCCCTTCTGTGGGTCGTGGTGCGTGTCTCATCTCCGTTCTGCCGTTCTGGGGTGACGTTTTTTTTTTTTTTTTGTTTTTTTTTTCACTGTGCCTGTGTCCGGCCTTCCGTTCGTCTGCGCCCGCGAGTCGCATGGTGCCGTGCCGAACAGCTGTTTTTAAATTGATAATTTGTGGGATCCTCGGTTATCTTGGCCTAGTCTGGGTGGACGGGGGCGGACTAGTTCTGATGGTCCTTTTTTTTTTACTCCTTGTTTTTCTTGTCTTCCTTTTTTCTTCTCTTCTGGTTCTTCGCTGTCGTTTCTGTGTTTGATGTTCTTTTTTTGGTTTCTTTCTTGTGTCTTTCTGTTTTTCGGTTGAGTGCTTTTGGGTTTGCTCCGTTCTTTTGTTTTTTTTTTTTTGTTTTTTGTTGTTCTTCTCTTTTTTTGTTTCTTGTTGTCTTTTCCTTCATATTATTTTGGTATAGTCCAATAAGATCTGTCTCCCCTCCTGATCTATTGAGAAATTGAATCGATAGATTGCAAGATTGAAGTGATTTAAAAATAAGAAATCAAGATTAAAAAAACAGGTTAAATAAATTGTAAATTTAACACGCTGCAACAAAAATTTTAATATCAGGCAAAAGCGGTCGATTAATAAGTGGAAAAAAAAAGAAAAGGAAGTTCAAAGGTAGTTTAGGGAAAAGTCTTGGCAGGCTATCAAATGAATTGATTGATGGTAATAAGGGGGTGTCTGAAGCTGGAGAAGAAAGAGAGCAGAAATTATGACATATGAGGCAAGATAAGTGCGAAAAAGATGTAATTTAGGGATAACGAAAGGATGAAAGAAAAATAAAGATACTGGAGATGAGGTTTACTGAAAGGTTGAGAAAGTGAGTGGATGAAGAAAATGTGAAAAAAAAGCAGGATATGTGGTCTATTTTTGCCTAGAGCGTTTGACCAGCAGATGTGTGTAGTAAGTGAAAGAAGCGTTCTCCAGTACGAACAATCCGGTGATTAAATTTTATGGAAATATTCGAAGCAGGCGTTGTGTATCAATGATAATTTATGGATGCAAAATTGTGAATTATAAAAAGTATATTTTCGCATCTCTAGTGCTTGTGTGTGTGTTGTGTGTGTACATGTGTGTGTGTGTGTTGTGTGTGTACATGTGTGTGTGTGTGTGTGTGTGTGTGTTGTGTGTCGTTTCTCCCCAAACAGATGGAGGGGGAATTCCAAGCTCTAGAAGGGTTAATGGCTTTTACCGGGCTCAGTATGTCTCCAGGGATATTCCCAGACACAGATAACAAGGTGTAGCTAGCGACCAGGATGCCTAGCCTGTAACCTGTAGCATGTGGCCCTTATTTAGCTCGTAGCCTTTAGCTTGTAGCCTTTAGCATGTCGCCTTTATGTAGCTTGTAGCCTTTAGCATGTAGCCTGTATGTAGCTCGTAGCCTTTAGCATGTAGCCTGTCGTATTCACTCGAGCAGACATATCTAATGACTGTTGTTAGCATGGTTCTGTTAGCAAACTGTGAACCTACAGACTAGTAAATGCTAG
This sequence comes from Salvelinus sp. IW2-2015, assembly GCF_002910315.2. Classification (NCBI taxonomy): domain Eukaryota; kingdom Metazoa; phylum Chordata; class Actinopteri; order Salmoniformes; family Salmonidae; genus Salvelinus; species Salvelinus sp. IW2-2015. The sequence continues at coordinate 426,044 of NC_036866.1, read as the reverse complement.
GCACATCATGCTATCTTTTCTAAAAAACCTTAAGCTTTGAGGAAACTAGTGTGCCAACTTGAAGGTATGGCTAATCCTGTACTTCCTGCCTTGGGTAGTATGCAGGTCTGGAGCTAGGTTTAGGTGTTAAGTCAAACCCTCACATCCTTTGTCCCTGCTGCACCGATGTCCCAGTGAATCTGAAAGTAATGTTTAGAGCCTTTGCCTTTGTTCTAGTGTGGACACTATATAAATAATTCCTACTGAATGTCAATTGTACTTAACCGCAGTATAGCATTATAACTATACATATGAGTATTTTTGTTGTTGTTTATTTCTATTTTTATTTAAATTTTATTTAACTAACTAGGCAAGTCAGTTAAGAACAAATTCTTATTTACAATGACGGCCTACCCCGGCCAAACCCGGCCTACCCCGGCCAAACCCGGACGACGCTGGGCCAATTATGCGCTGCCCCATGGGACTCCCAATCACGGCTGGTTGTGATACCAGCCTGGATTCAAACCAGGGTATCTGTAGTGATGCCTCAAACACAGAGATGCAGTGCCTTAGACCGCTGCGCCACTCGGAAGCCCCGTGTTGAGTCGGCATACCGTTTGTACGTGGCTGTGCACATTTTATTTCTTAGTTTGGAAGCAAAGGAAATGAATATTGAAACGTATGTGGTCATTCCTTGTCAAGTTACCACAGACTGTAAAGAACAAATGGAAAACAGAGGTGACTTGTAAAGCTCCCATAACTATTAATTTAGTTAAAAATCGATGCCGGAGAACTTGACCCTGTTTCACACGCAACTAGCTCTCACAGTCAACTAGCTCTCACAGTCAACTAGCTCTCACAGTCAACTAGCTCTCACAGTCAACTAGCTCTCACAGTCAACTAGCTCTTCACAGTTCAAACTAGCGACAGATTCTCACAGTTCAAACTAGCTCTCACAGTCAACTAGCTCTCACAGTAATAGCCTATGTCTCAACAGTCTGCACGCACTAGCTCTCACAGTCTCAGCGATCAGGACATTAGGACGTTCATACATGTTCTCCAACGTCACATTAGAGAGACTTTTGACAGACCTCCAATTTCCAAAGTGTATTTTTACACAGCTGTTTTGAGTTTACTTAATTCCAAACTTATTCTAAGTTTATGTTTTAGTTAGGCAATTTTAATTCCCAATTATTTATAAGTTTAGTTTTAGTTAGCATTAATGTCCAACAATTATTTACAGTTTGTTTTTTAGTTTAGGCATTATTCTCTAAATTATTAAGTTTAGGTTATTCGTTTATTAATTTAACTCCAAAATTTATTTAAGTTTAGGTTTTAGTTTAGCACCTTAAACTCTGAAAATCTTAAGGTTAGGCATTAAAATGCTGAATATGGTTAGAAGGTTTAGGTTCGTAAGGATAGGGCTAAACAAAAAAAAACTCTCCAAAAAAAACTCTACTATCTCCGCCGGATTTCGATTCTCGAACAGCTATAGGAATAAAATGCCGGATAATCCCCTCCCCCCCATTCCAGCGAATGAGCCCTAGCAACAAATCTAACCCTACTCTGACTGTGTACAGCGCTCACTGTTGCCCCTAGTGGCCGGTTTCCACGCTCACTCACCGACGTCCTCAGACATGGTGATGGAACGTTTATAATACTGACTTGTATCCAAGGTGACCTGGCATGTTCACCACAGCCTGCTCCAATTCATCTTCAAGTTTGGTGTAAGCAAGGATGGCAAAAGAGTATCTTGTATTTGGTCTGCACGTATGTGGTCTCAGCTGGGAGTTGACCTCCACAACTACGACACGCCACGTCACGGCACCACACACATCAACACACACACACACACACACACACACACACACACACACACACACACACACACACACACACACACAAAATCTCCCTTTTGTACACTCGGGTGATTTATTACACTGAACTAAATACCCATTGACACTTTATGCTTTCTCTCGTCCCATTGACCTGGCTGGTGATTATCGATTCCCCCCGCCGGTTCCCTCAGATAGCCCGAGTATTAAAGCTTTCTCTGTGGTTTATCCTCAACTAAGCCCCCCTCTCTCCCCCTAGGTCTCCAGGGTCCTGCTGGATTAATAGCCTGTCTCCACCACATCCATATTAGGCCTCTAATTAAGAGTCCTCAGCCTCAGAGAGGAAAACTTTCGAAAAACAAATCGGTGTTTTTCTCTCTCTCACTTTTCTCTGTATCTCGGGCAGTGTCACAGTTCCCGTGGTAAACTCGATTGACCCAGAACAGGGTGATGAATTGAAGGCCCGAGTCAAACATGGTTTTTGTACATGGTTCCAAAGACTTGCGTTACTGCTGTTGTCCATTGGTTGTTCCAGAGTTGTTGATGCGTCGTCTTGTTTGGAAGCCGTGTGTATCGGTTGACATTCTTTGCAGTTTTCCATTTGACCCCACTCGAAAGGGTTGTTTTTGCTTCGATTGATATAATCGTCATAAACATCCTCAGTCGAGTGTAGCCATGTATTGAGAAACACATTAAAGCTAAAGTAGGTGGCGTTAAAGATAGACCCCACGTCTGTTATGTAAATAACACTTTTAGCATTTGCCTATTTGCAACCACAGTGTCATTTACTGAAATCCGTAATCATAGCTTTCGCCTCGGTAATTCATGTCCTTGGCTGTGAGATAAATAATTAAGAAGGAAAAGAGAAAGATGATGGTTTCTTTTGCCGTCCTGTAGAGGACGATGCGATCATTGAAATGTAATTGAAACGTAATTAAAACGTCATTAAAACGTAATTGAAACATAAATGAAACGTCATTGAAACGTAAATGAAACGTCATTGAAACGTAAATGAAAGGTCATTGAAACGTCATTGAAACGTCATTAAAACGTAATTGAAACGTCATTGAGACGTAAATGAAACGTCATTGAAACGTAATTACTTGTGAGGTGGCGACTATTCGGGAACCCGGAGAATGAGGTATACAACAGGGCTGTTCGGTTTTGGAAGCGCCGGGCTGAACTTCCATCATAATTGTGATGAATTCGCTGTCCCTTTTGTTTCCTGACTCATTGCTGCGTAACCAGAGATGAAAGGCCGTGGCACGGCTGGAAACGGCACTCCACCTAAATACGCCGACCGGAACGGTCACCTAAATACGCCGACCGGAACGAGGCGCGGCGTGGAGGGAGGTGTTTTGAGTCATGTAGGCGCTCAGTAAGGAGTGATGGCTTGTGTAATCAGGATAGGGTCAGCAGCCACCCAAAGGAAAAGACGCAGGCCAACTTGGACAGCGAGGGGTGGGAAAAAGATTGGGAGTACAATGGGGCAGCAATCGCCTGTGGAAGTTTCGACAGACGCTGTGTTAGAGTCGAGCGAAGTAGCATGAAGGAGCATTAGTGTGTGTTAGAGAGGGTCGCAGAGGAGGGTTAGACATGGGCCTATTAGAAACATTGTATCAAAATCTCAAATAATAACTGTAAATGAGAAATAGGTAGTGCTATAAACTTACAATTCTCGCTCGCAATTTGTAATTAACACAATTACGTGCCCATCATACAAATCATATCATAATTCGTAGCTAACAACTTCTAGTTTTTCTCAGTACCACATGAATTGCAATGTAATACAATGACTCTCTTGTAAATAACATCTGTCAGATTAATTTCTTAATGAAATGACTGTGGTCACATTCACTCTGTAACCATTTACTGTAAGTTAAAACACTATAACGTGAATAGCGGGGGCATTTTGAGGCTGCACCAGGCATAAAAGTCCTAACATAGAAACATAAGGGACCCTGTAAGTCTCACGAGTCTTATTGGCCATGGAGGTCCTGTCTCCGCCAGGAAGATGTTGCTCACGCACACCCAGGGCGAGACACGATGCACCAGTTGGCAGTCGATGGTCGCCAAGGAGACTCAACCACACTCAACACGGTGGTAAAAGGGCCAATCGAAGGTAAGGTTTAAGCAGTTTTATTTTTACAACGCTATACATCATAAGTACACAAAATCATAATTGACAACAGGCATGATACAGTGATAGATCGACTAATTATCATTGGGTGTTGTGGGGAGGGAGCTTATATACAGCACATGGAATCTGTTATACTTCTATGGTGTGGATGTTGTTAGTTCAGTAAAATGAAAACTGGATGGAATGGACGATGGAATGGTTGTATATCGAGAATGGCATCGAAACAAAAGCAATCAAGAGATAATACAGGAGTTCATGGCAACATTACATAACGGTTATCTGAGTGTGCTAAAAGTCAATTTGGCCTGAGCAGCCTTCCCCAGGAAATCTTTGAGGACCTGCTGGATGTGAAGATGTGATAGCCCAGACTTGCTGCTGCATCGCTGTGTGTATGTGCCCTGTGTGTGTTGTGTGCATGTGTGGGTGTGTGGTGTGGGTGTGTGTGTATGCAGAGACTGTGGTTTGTCTTGGCTATGTAAGCAGGCGCCACATGGAACGTACATTATTAATTTCTAGCTTGAGTGAAAATGGGTGTCACTCTTAACTCGCACTCGAGGTAGGATGTGGCGGGGCTCTGGGCAGCTAACTGTGAATGAGTCACATCAAATGGTCAGCCACGACTCAAACTATTTAAAATAGCTAAATCCAGAGACAAAATAATACTCCTCACAAAAATAATACTCTGCAAAAGATCATGATCCATTAGTCACTCACAGTCACGTGAATGAATACTCACCACCAACTACCAGACCTGGGCTTCACAAAATATTGTTTTCTTTCAAATATTTTAAGCGTTTGATTGAACCTGCTGGAAGTGCCAATGTGTAACAACATGTGCATTTGGCGACGATTCTATTCGAGACGCACGCTTACATTTGCTCACAAAGCTCAATCAAGTTGCAGAAAACGATACACACATAACTAATCCTTAGGTCCTCGAACCTCAACAGTCTGCGCCCTTCAAAACCTCACACAACCCCTATTGCAGGTTCACTTGCCTTGACCACTCAGGTCCACAACCACACACACACACAACTAGGATGGTGGTTAGATAACAAGCAAGCAGGAGAGTGACACAATGTATGAGTTATGACGATACTCACAGGAGCAGTGTATTCACACAGCACTTAATTACGGACACATCAACTGCAATAATCTCGCTATGGACTCAGAACTCGTAAAGCCACCAGAACGTATTAGTGAACACGCACGTAGGATACTTAGCATCTTGCACACAGCGCCGTATTTCATACACAGCAAAAGTACACAATTCACTGACAATGACAGCCAAGGACAGATCTGCAAAACACAAAAGTGAAAAGAATAATGCATTTGTCTGCTCTTATCTTGTTTATATTCATCATGCAACACAGCAAGGTCACAGAGATCATGCTTACAACCTAGCCTGTTACACTTCAGTGAGCACAACCAAGCTCACATTCATCGCATCTATCACTTGCACACTAGGTACAAGTACATGGCGTTGGCAGAGGAAGACTCGGGATCAACAAGGGTACAGCGCAAGGTAGAACCTAGCTATTTAAAGCTTAGTTACATAAGAAAAATGTTTGAAATGGGGCTATAGTAAAGTCCACATAATCTAAAGAACTACAGGATGGACTCGTAGGACGCCATTTCTTACACTAACCACTTACACCCTCAAAACTAATTCAAACTAAATTCCAACAGTGGAAACTTTGAGAATAGGCGCACTAGATAAGAATGGCGCTTTCACATGGTGCGACTGAACTAAAGTCAGTGTAGGCGACAATTTTAGACAACGGAAAAACTAACTCATTAAGTGCTGTGATATTCCGGAGGTAAGCTTTATAATGAGGCAGTCCCTTTAAAGGTATAAACACAGAATGGATTATGGCATTCTATGATCCCTCTTGCAGTTTTTCCCTCGATTCGAAATTGTCCCTCGGCGATACTAAACGGTGACCCTAATTTGACCGGTAGAGAGCAGTTCTGCTCGGTTCGGGTCGTTCTAGTCACAGGGTTGCTAAAAAGCAGCCTGTGCGCGCCCTCGCTTGCTTTTTGGTTTTGTTTTTCAAGCGTCCCTGACCCTGTACCTGACCTGTACCTGAAGCCGTGTCGCCGCCGTCCTCCTCCCTACCGCTCCGGGTCACCCGGGTCTACGGCACCTACACCCTCATCCTGCCCATCTGAACTCTGTCTCCAAACACCGAGCCACTCATAATGAAGAAAAAACGCACTTGTATCAGCCTTGATAAATGTTGTTTTCTTGTATATCAAAGCAATGAAAAATCTAATGAATTGAAATAAGCAAAAGATTCACTTTCTCCATCCACTTGACAGCACCTGAGACGACCTCTGGAGCACCACAAATATATCCTCAAAATAGTTACCTTGTCACATTTCATTCTCAATGCTGAAGTAAATACAAAATGCGTCCAAATTTCGATCGAGGCAGTCTTTAATCACAAATTCCACAATGTATACAAGAACTTCGGCTTTTACCGGATTGTAACAATACTGTAATCTATAGCCTATCAATCGTCCCATCTGTCCAGGCGAGTGAAAAAGTAATTGTACCTCGCTCCAGCAAGTTCTCAAGCAGACACAATCATTGAAATGCACCGACTATTCTCAAAGAATCTTCTACTTGAATACGCTACACTATAGAAGTGGCATAGCTTTAGCTGCCAGACCCAGTTCGATCGATACGTTATGATACGAGTAAATAGATCTCCGTCTCTCAGAAACTTATAGCATCACTCTTCGTCGTACCAGTATCCAATTCGATATTGGTCATACTTCGAAAGCGATTGTATAGTTATACACTATTTATATGTATCCTCTATCCGCTTATCAATCAGAAATGTACATTATTTGTTCTAGGACAGATGAAACATGTGAATGCGAGAAGTTCATATTACTTGGTTTTGACACTAGGTCTGCACGCTTATAATTTACTCTCTCAATATGAACTAATGTAATTTTACAGCGTCTGCCTTAAGAGTCCAATAACACAATGTATTTTACAGTGTTTGGCCTTAAGAGTCCAATAAAAACAATGTATTTTTACAAGTGTTCTGGTTCAGAGTCCAGATAACACCAATGTATTTACTGCAGTTGTTCTGGTCTCAGAGTCCAATAACACAATGTATTTTACAGCGGTCTGTTCTGGTCTCAGAGTCCAATAACCACAATGTTTATTTTACTGCGGTCTGTTTCTGGTCTCAGAGTCCAGATAACAGCATGTTAGTTTACAGCGGTCGGGTGTTCTGGTCCTCAGAGTCAATAAAACACAATGTATTTTAACTGCGGTCTTTCTGGTCTCAGAGTCCAATAAACAATGTATTTTACTTTGGCGGTCTGGCCTTAGAGTCCATTAACACAATGTATTTTACGCGGTCTGTTCTGGTCTCAGAGCTCCAATCAACACATATGTATTTTAACTGCGGTCTGTTCTGGTCTCATAGTCCAATACACACAATGTATTTTACTGGGTCTGGTTCAGAGTCCTAATAAACAACTGTATTTTATTGGGGGTCTGTTCTGGTCTCAGAGCTCCAAGTAACACAATGTATTTTACTGGCGTCTGCTTCTGGTCTCAGAGTCCATAACACAATGTATTTTTACTTGCGTCTGTTCTGGTCTCAGAGTCCAATAACACAATGGTATTTTAATGGCGGTCTGTTCTGCTGGTCTCAGAGTCCAAATAACACAATGGTATTTTACAGCGGTCTGTCTGGCTTCAGAGTTTCCAATAACACATATGTATGTTTACTGCGGTCTGGCTATCCGGCCTAGAGTCCAATAACACAATGTATTTTACTGGCGGTCTGTTTCTGGTCTTAGAGTCAATTAACACAATGTATTTACTGCGGTCTGTTCTGGCTTAGAGTCCAATAACACAATGTTATTTTACAGCGGTTCTGTCTGGTCTAGAGTCCAATAACACAATGTATTTTACAGCTGGTCGTTCTGGCTTAGAAGTCCAATAACACAATGTATTTTACTGGGTCTGTTCTGGTCTTAAGTCCAATAACACAATGTATTTTAGCACGGTCTGTTTCTGGTCTCAGAGTCCAATTAAACACAATGTACTTTTAACTGCGTCTGTTCTGGCTTCAGAGTCCAAATAACACAACTCGAAGAGAAGAAATGAGGTGAATAGGTGCCATTAGAAAAGCCAGATGAAAGATATAAGTCACATTATATTTTCAATTA
>NC_036866.1:410684-417865 GCF_002910315.2 Salvelinus sp. IW2-2015 | reverse complement strand
TCCTCCCACTGTGAGGTGGAGAAAGAGGGAGGGAGGGAGGGAGGGAGGGAGGAGGAGGGAGGAGGGAGGGAGATACGAGATTAGCTGTTAGGGTCAAACAAGAGGTCAAACTGTTCTATCACTGTATGGCATTCATAAACCATTGGAGAACACTCTCATTCACCATTCCCACAACACATTCTAACACCACCACCACACACACACATAATACACACGCCGACACACGTACACACACGCCTTTCCATCTTGCTCACTCACACACCACACACCTCATCTCACTCCTCAAACACAACACACTTCTCTCACACACCACACACTCTCTCAACACACACTATCAGACCGATCCCGACGAAGCAGGACCACTGACCGGACCCAATGACTGACTGACGTGCTGACTATAACTTAAGGTCTTAACTATCTGTTAGACTGCATGGAACGTCTTTCACTTAATTAACACAATTGTTTTTACAGCGTTCTGCCTTAGAGTCCAATAACACAATGTATTTTACTGCGTCTGGCCTTAGAGTCCATAACACAATGTATTTTACGCGGGTCTGTTCTAGGTCTCGAGGTCCAACAAGCACAACTAGAAGAGAGAAAATGAGGTGAATAATGGTGCCATTAGAAACAGAGAGCAAATGAGGTGAATAGTGGCCCATTAGAAACAGAGAGAAATTGAGGGAATAGGGGCCATATAAACAGAGAGAATGAGGTGAAATAAGGTTCCATTAGAACCACGAGAGAGAAATGAGCTGAATATCGTGCCTTGAAACAGAGAGAATAGGTGAAAGGGTGCCTTAGAAACAGAGAGAAATGAGGTGAATGGTGCATTAGAAACAGAGCGGTCAAATGAGCGTGAATAGGTGCACATTAGACAGACGAAGAAATGAGCAGTGATAGCGTGCCATTAGAATACAGGAGAGAAATGAAGGTGAACAGTGCCATGTAGAAACAGTGAGAAAGGGGAATAGTGCCATAAAGGATAAGTGCAGTAGGTCATTTAGAACAGAGAGAAATGAGGTGAATAAGGTGCCTATTAGAAACAGAGAGAAATGGGTGAATAGGTGCCATTAGAAACAGAGAGAAATGCAGGTGAAATAGGTGCCATTAGAAACAGAGAAGAAATGAGGTGAATAGGTGCCATTAGAAACAGAGAGAATGAGGTGAGATAGGTGCCATTAGAAACAGAGAGAAATTGAAAGGTGACAGGTAGCCATTAGAACAGAGAGAAATGAGGTGACATAGGTCATTAGACAGAGGAATGAGGTGAATAGGTGCCATTAGAAACAGAGAGAAATGAAGGTGAATACGGTGCCATTAGAAACAGAGAGAAATGAGGTGAATAGGTGCCATTAGAAACAGAGGAGAAATGAGGTGAATAGGCTGCCATTAGAAAAGAGAGAAAATGAGTATGAGGTGCCATTAGAACAGAGAGAAATGAGGTGAATGGTTGCCATTTAGAAACAGAGAGAATACGGTGAGTGCTAGACGGATGAGAATAATGGTGCCATTAGAAACAGAGAGAAATGAGGTGGAACAATAGGTGCCATTAGGAAACAGAGAGAAAATGGGTGCATAATGGCGTGCCATTAGAAACAGAGAGAAATGAGGTGAAATAGGTCCATTACGAACCGAAGTGGTTAAAATTGAGGTGAGTATTGCGGGTCAATGTAGAGAATCCTAGTGATGAGAACATGAGGTCGAGATTAGTTGGCACGATTGAAAGAGAACAGAGGAGAAATGATGGCAGGGTGCAAAGGTGCCATCTGTAGGCATAAAGAAGAGAAATGAGGTGCACGATATGAGGTGCCTTAGAGAAAAATCAGAGAGAATGATGTGATTAGGGTGCCAGTATGAGAAAACAACGTAGGAGGAAATGGAGTGTGCTCCTTCAGTGCCCTGTAGACGGGAACAATTGACCGGAGACCTGAGGGCGGAATAGGTTGCTTAAGTGCGGACAGAGAGAAATAGAAGAGTGAATAGGTGCCATTAGAAACAGAGAGAAATGAGTGTGATAAATGCGACGGTGCATTACGACAGAAGAGAAATGAAGGTGCATACACGGTGCATTAGAACAGAGATGGAAATGAAGAGTGGACTAAAGTATCATTTAGAAATAAGCAGAGAAATGATTAGGATGAATACGAGTCGCCTTGACCGACAGGAGAACTCGAGCGATGAATAGCGGGGTGCTACCCCTTGAACAGAACGGAGAAAATGAACGAGTGGAAGAATGGGTTGCCATAGAAACAGGAGAAATTTGAGGGGTGGCGAGGTGGACCCTACCAGCGCGCGCGTGAAATAGGGGCTTGCCATTAGAACAAGCTAGAGCAGGGGCTGAAAGGGAGGCGGTAGGAAATAGGGAGCTCCCCTGCCCCCTTAGAAACTAGGCGGAACATGAAGTCGAATACGAGTCAGCTCACATTGAGAGAACGACGTTGGGACCCGCGCGAGATGAGCTGATTAGGTGATATAGTTGTGGTGGGCCATTGAAACAGCGAGTGAGGAAGAGCAAGACAAGTGATTTATCGAAGCTCGCAAGTTGCTAATGTCATTAGTGCAACTTCAGTTCGACCAAAGATACCCAGGGTCGGAGGACACGTAGTTCGAGGGTGGGACCGTACCTATAAAGAGCGCTACCGGATCGCCGGGATTAATATATAGGCAGCTGACCGTATAGGGCGGGTCGGCGTGTTTAGGGGTGGACCAGTGTAGAGGGGGCCGAATAGTCCGGGACGTATTTAAGGCTTCGGCATATACCCAGCCGGTAGCTGTCAAAAAGTTGCCGATTATCAGCGACTAGCCACGGGCATCCTTCATCTCTGGATTATGCGAGGGGCAATGGCGAAAAGTGAGTTCAGACAACACCAAAAGGGACACGTCAGAGCCTGTCCTCGTACAAATTGTAATGATGTGGGTCTAGGGGTTCCGGCCTCTACGCGCTGTCTTCGAATGCATGACACCGAACAGCCCTAGTTTACAATAAGAGTTACCTCAGCTTCTCCCGGTAGGAGAGTCGGTTCGGCGCCCTGGCCTCTCAATACTCAGCCGCACTCGCTATGCATCAGTTACTCTACTTTATCAATGCTACGTTTCATTTACGTTTTCTCAAATTGACGTATTCATTACGTGGATTTAATGACGTTTCAATGACGTGTTCGAATGACGGATTTCCGTCTTTCCAATACGTGTACTTCATGACGGTCTTCAATGGATCGTGTTTCCAAACTGCTGTATCAGTCTACAAGTTACGTGGTGGTGTTATTCAGCTGTTTACAGAATTACCTTCTCATACTGCGCTCAGATACCTCTACAAGGGAACGGCGGAAAGAGAACCTATGCATGTTTCTCTCTCTCTTTCCTTGTGCCAATCTCATAATGTTATTCTTCAAGACGCGGCAAGGAGCATGACTTTACGAGCTAGTAGCGTGTATGGACTTACCGTGTAGATATGCTCTTCTGTTGATACACTGACAGCTGATATGGCTAGAATGCAAATAGAGTAATGCCTAAATTGCAAGAACGTGTTATTAGAGTCACTAACAGGTGAGTCGGTGCGGCGTGAGCTCCTTAGTCTTTGTACGGGCCAGCTTACTTTAGTTAGTAGCTATTACCAATGTTGCTCTGTGTGTTTTGTCTCAATAGACACGGGTGCGTCACTACGACACTGGGACTGCAGCTGTTTATGTGGCGATCCATCGAAGCAGAGGAAACCGTAGTGATCGATATGATCCCACTCCGAAGAGCATACAGCCACGAGCAACCCTTTCGGCGAGAGAAAGTCGGTGCAGTCAATGAAACATGGCAAGGGCAAGAATTGCTGTCAAACTTCTGATTTACGATTCAAGTTTCCATCACAGCACTGACGGATGCGCGCGGTCAGAAGCCAAGCTTTGTGAGGGTATGAGTGGGGACTTGTAGAAGAAAGGAGAGCAAAGAAGGCAAGCGGGGAGTCAGGGGCACATCTGACCACCATAAGCCCCCAGGATGGGGACTCTTACGACATCAGATGACCCAAACAAAGCAATGAGACGCAACGTCCTTGTAGTCGCGGAGAGCACTATGTTGAGCGGAAAACCACGGGATGGTTTTGACTCGGCCTTCAATTCAATCACCGGTCTCTGGGTCGCTCGCTGAGGAGACCTATCACTAACACAGCCCAAGGAGCCAGCTCGTCACACTGCACCGACAGCTTGGGATACAGCAGAAGAAGTGGAACTAGATGAGAGCAAAACCCATCAGGAATTCTATTTTTCGAAAGTTTACTGTCCTCTCTATGCAGGCTGAGGAGCTACCTAGGGTATACTGAGCATCATCCTACAGTATGTGTAAGTGTCGGTGAGACAATTACAGGATGTAAGTTCACTGCGCTGCAAGCGGGACCCTGAGAGTAGGGGAGCGCGGAAGAGAGGGCGACGGTGTCCGGGTTGAGCGTCATAAATCACACAGATAGGGCTGTTTCATATAATCATACGAGGCTATTTGGATTGGGAAACTGGCCGGGGGGGTACGGGATTAATTGTGAATAATCCGACACACCCGAGTTCCTGGTGACTACGACTTGGTGCAAAAGTGTGCAATGTGTGACGTATTTTAGTTCCTAGTCTTAATATAAATCCCGATATATCAGTAGGAAAAGTGGGATATTTAGTGTGTCTCGTGTGTTTGCTTTCAGTGTGTGTGCTGTTGTGCTTGATGCTGCTGTAAGTTGTGTTTGTTCGCTGTTGTGTGTGTGTATTGTTGTTAGTGGTGTGTTTTGATTTTGTTGTGTGTTTATATGTGTCTTCTCACTGTGGGAGCTAAACACAGAGTTATTTCACTACACCCACAACATCAGCCTAATATGGTGTGACCAATACCAATTGATTGATTGTACTGCTCATTGGCTTCTTAAAGCCAGGAATAGGCAAACTGATGACCACAGAAATTGTGTGATGTGATTGTGATACTGCTCCGATCGCATGGGTTGAATCGTGAGTCGTTTGTGCGCGTGTAGTCGTTGTAGCCTGTAGTGTATTTCTAGAGTTTGGATCCAAACATTCCTATACTTCAGAGACTCCATCTCTTAAACAGTATTTTGTACTCACGCATCTATCATGGATCACCAAAAGTAATAATCTTTTTACATTTTTGTGCCATCATTTGCTACTCGTATATTCCTTTTAGAATTATTTATTTATTGCTGTGACTCTTTTATTTGATCTTGGTGACTACTTGAGTCATTCTATTAAAAGTACTTACTTTCCACCACCTCATGAGAGAGCAGCTTGTGGACTCGCATCTACCGCACATACTGCAAAATGATATTCATTTAATTGTGCATGTCCTAATTTTGCAGGGGCGTAGAGAACAAAGTGTGTTTTACAACTAATTCCTACATTCCACCCATTTTGCATAGGGTGATGGAGAGTAAAAACTACTTACAGCGATCTCTGGTGATATTACCTTAAGTCAGATTTAACGTCGCTAAATCAAATCCTGAGGTCAACTCGCCCCCCGACCTCGTTAATGACCATTTGATTACCACAAGTAGCTTTGCGGTTGGCCGGTCGCATTTAATTTATTTTTTGCCGGTCCACAACTAGTTGGTGTGGCCTGACATAACTGAAGAGAACAGTGTAGCTGCTGATTCTTACATATCAAGTACAGCTCATTAACATTAATTTGTCCACTTATTATGGGAACGTTATGTTTAAGAGCTCAGATATGGGTTTGAACCCCATGGGTCCTAAAAAGGGGGGGGGGAGGGTACCAGTAGTCACGCTCTCATCTTTAAATTTCCCTAGCCCTTGCTTGCAACGACTAACAATTACCGGCCGGCATCAAGTAACATAAGTTGTTTGATTTTATTGTTTTTCGAAAGATAGTTGTTTGATTAAAAATGCTTTCTCGTTTATATTGTATAAGCCTATTTTTAGCCTAGTTAGCTTTTCACGCGACTTCAGTTATAAAGAGGTGAGTGGCTATGATGACGCCATGAACCCCATCCGGACGTACCAGGTGTGCAACGTGCGCGAGGCCAACCAGAACAACTGGCTGCGCAGTGACTTCGTCCCACGTAAAGACGTCCTCCGAGTCTACGTGGAGATGAARTTYACCGTGCGWGACTGTAACAGCATYCCMAACATCCCCGGCTCCTGCAAGGAGACCTTCAACCTCTTCTACTACGAGTCCGACTCAGACTCGGCCACGGAGACAAGTCCATTCTGGATGGAGAACCCCTACGTGAAGGTGGACACCATCGCGCCCGATGAGAGTTTCTCCATGTTGGAGACGGGAAGGGTGAACACGAAAGTGCGGAGCTTCGGACCTCTCTCCAAGACTGGGTTTTACCTGGCCTTCCAGGACCTGGGGGCGTGTATGTCGTTGATTTCCGTCCGGGTGTTCTATAAGAAGTGTTCGACCACCATCGCGAACTTCGCCGTTTTCCCCGAGACGGCCACGGGGGCAGAGGCCACGTCGCTGGTCATCGCGCCCGGAACATGTGTTCCCAACGCTCTCGAGGTGTCCGTGCCTCTCAAGCTGTACTGCAATGGGGACGGCGAATGGATGGTTCCTGTGGGATCGTGCACCTGCGCGTCCGGGTTCGAGCCCGCAATGAAGGACACCCAGTGTCAGGGTGAGTGTGACATCAAGGACACACAATGTCAGGGTGAGTTTTCTTTGGTGGCCATTTTTTGGGGGGGTAATCACCCAATGCTTTGTGTGTGTCCCTCTTTTTTGGCGTCAGCCATTTTGTGTCAAAATGTCAAAAACATTCAGCCTCACTGTCTTAAAACAGAGAAACCAACAATGCACCAAAAAAAAACAGATCATATAGTCATTGGCACTCTCTCAATTGAGCATCTCCCTCCCCTGACCTCGATTGTCCCAGGAGTAGATGAATAAATAAACGTGTTGTCAGTAACCAATATGACACTTGAGCAAGCTGGACAATTCTAGGAGAGTGAGGTCTGATAGAGAACAGAACAGGTTCACAGAGGTTCAGACCAAGAAGAATTAAAACTGCAGGCCACAGCTCAGATGGAGTGCAGGGGACAGAGAGTGGAGGAGAGGAGTGGAACGTTAGACTGGGGGGTAGTGGAACGTTAGACTGGGGGGTAGTGGAACGTTAGACTAGGGGTAGTGGAACGTTAGACTGGGGGGTAGTGGAACGTTAGACTGGGGGTAGTGGAACGTTA
>NC_036866.1:401766-407973 GCF_002910315.2 Salvelinus sp. IW2-2015 | reverse complement strand
ACTACCCCCCAGTCTAACGTTCCACTACCCCCAGTTCTAACGTTCCACTACCCCCAGTCTAACGTTCCACTACCCCCGTCCTACGTCCACTTACCACACCAGTCTAACGTTCACTACCCCCAGTCTAACGTTCCCCTACCCCCAGTCTAACGTTCCACTACCCCCCAGTCTAACGTCTCACTACCCCCCAGTCTAACGTTCCACTAACCCCCACCAGTCTAACGTTCCACTACCCCCCAGTCTAACGTTTCACTACCCCCCAGTCTAACTTCCCACTACCCCAGTCTAACGTTCCACTACCCCCCAGTCTTAACGTTCCACTACCCCAGTCTAACGTTCCACTACCCCCCAGTCTAAAGTTCCACTACCCCCCGTCTAACGTTCCACTAACCCCAGTCTAACAGTTCCCACTACCCCCAGTCTAACGTTCCACTACCCCCCAGTTCTAACGTTCCACTACCCAGTCTAACGTTCCACCTACCCCCCAGTCTAACGTTCCACTACCCCCCAGTCTAACGTTCCACTACCCCCCAGTCTTAACGTTCCACTACCCCCCAGTCTAACATTCCACTACCCCCCAGTCTAACGTTCCACTACCCCCCAGTCTAACGTTCCACCTACCCCCAGTCTAACGTTCCACTACCCCCAGTCTAACGTTCACTACCCCCCAGTCTAACGTTCCACTACCCCCCAGTCTACACACACACACACACAAAGGACTAATCCTTTCACTGGTGGTGATTCTCCCAAAGTGCTGCCAGAGATATGGCTCCCTAGCTGTTCGTATCCCAAAGTGCTGCCAATAATTGGATAAGAATTGCTTCTCTGCTGCCAATAGTCTCTCTCATCCCCCTTAGCTGTTTCCACACACACAAATATGCGTGCACGTGCACTGGCGTGCACAAGCTGGCATGCACGTGCACGCACACAAACACCCTCTCACACGCTCTCCTCCTCACAGAAAGAACTGTAACGTCCGTTTATTTTATTTGGAGCTTTCTCCAAGCAGAGAGAAGGGAACTCACCTCATCTAGCACCCCTAGCATCAAAGTCCTAATGAAATAGAATATATTACATTCTAATCCTTGTTATATTTGATGTCCTGTGGAATTGTTCAACATTGATGCTTTGGCATGACAATAAAGCATTTTTAAATTTAAAATATATATTTTTCTCTTTTCTTCCTCCCACAGCCGTCCCCTCGGCTCCACGCAGCGTCATCTCCAACGTCAATGAGACCTACCTGGTCCTGGAGTGGAGCGAGCCTCGTGACTCGGGCGGCCGCGACGACATCYTCTACAACGTCATCTGCAAGAAGTGCCTGCCCGAGCGCGGCATGTGCTCGCGCTGCGACGACAACGTAGACATCTCKCCGCGCCACCTGGGTCTGACGCAGCGGCGCGTGGCGGTCCGAAACCTGCAGGCCCACACCCAGTACAGCTTTGAGATCCAGGCAGTCAACGGTGTGTCGAATAAGAACCCGTACACGCCGCAGTTCTCCGCCGTCAATATCACCACCAACCAAGCCGGTAGGTAGAAGCATGACCGTTGTATTGGATCTATATATAACTTTATTGTTGCATTGTGAAACAAACAAAAGATGCAGAGAAAGAGAACAAGGCCAGCCACAGAGCAACAACCCCAGGATTAATTAGCAGTGCCTTTCTCAAGGGTACAGTGGCACTGTGCTACAATCAGTGCTGCACTTTACGATAGAATTRATGGTGGTTGCGTCAAATCAAATCTAGCTTTTTATATACAGTAMATTTCAGACATGGAATGCAACAAAACTGGTGCTTCACAGGATAAAAACGAATACATTTTTTTTTTTTTTTATAAAAGCTGGAATATTTAGTACACAACAAACAAGATAAAAGGAAAAATAAATAGTATTTTTCAGCAGCAATGCAGGTTAAAGTAGACGTTTGTTCTGATAGCTACAGTCCCTCTGTATGTACAGTGCCTTGCAAATGTATTCACCCCCCTTGGCGTTTTCCTATTTTGTTTCATTACAACCTGTAATTTAAATTTATTTTTATTAGGATTTCATGTAATGGACATACACAAAATAGTCCAAATTGGTGAAGTGAAATTTTAAAAAATTACTTGTTTTATAAAAAAATTTAAACTGAAAAGTGGTGCGTGCATATGTATTCACCCCCTTTGATTTTAAGCCCCTAAATAAGATCTGGTGCCACCAATTACCTTCAGAAGTCACATCATTAGTTAAATATAGTCCTCCTGTGTGCAATCTAAGTGTCACATGATCTGTCACATGATCTGCTGAAAGGCCCCAGAGTCTGCAACACCACTAAGCAAGGGGCACCACCAAGCAAGCGGCACTATGAAGACCAAGGAGCTCTCCAAACAGGTCAAGGACAAAGTTGTGGAGAAGTACAGATCATGGTTTGGTGATAAAAATATATCCGAAACTTTGAACATCCCACGGAGCACCATTAAATCCATTATTAAAACATGGAAAGAATATGACACCACAACAAACCTGCCAAGAGAGAGCCGCCCACCAAAACTCACGGACCAGGCAAGGAGAGCATTAATCAGAGGCAACAAAGAGACCAAAGATAACCCTTAAGAAGCTGCAAAGCTCCACAGCGGAGATTGTATCTRTCCATAGGACCACTTTAACCCGTACACTCCACAGAGCTGGGCTTTACAGAAGAGTGGCCAGAAAAAAGCCATTGCTTAAACAAAAACATAAGCAAACACTTTTAGTTTTCGCCAAAAGGCATGTGGGAGACTCCCCAAGCATATGAAAGAGGTACTCTGGTCAGATGAGACAAACATTTTGCTTTTTGCCATCAAGGAAAAAGCTATGTCTGGCGCAAACCCAACACCTCTCATCACCCCGAGAACACCATCCCCAGAARCATGGAGGTGGTAGCATCATGCTATGGGGATGTTCTTCATTGGCAGGGTCTGGGAAACTGGTCAGAATTGAAGGAATGATGGATGGCACCAAATACAGGGAAATTCCTGAGGGAAACCTGTTTCAGTCTTCCAGAGATTTGAGACTGGGACAGAGGTTCACCTTCCAGCAGGACAATGACCCTAAGCATACTGATAAAGCAACACTCAACTGGTTTAAGGGGAAACATTTATATATCTTGGAATGGCCTAGTCAAAGCCCAGACCTTAATCCAATTGAGAATCTGTGGTATGACTTAAAGATTGCTGTACACCAGCGGAGCCCATCCAACTTGAAGGAGCTGGAGCAGTACTGCCTTGAAGAATGGGCAAAAATCGAGACAAAAATCGAGACAAATAGAGACATATCCCAAGAGACTTGCAGCTGTAATTGCTGCAAAAGGTGGCTCTACAAAGTGTTGACTTTGTGCAGGTGAATAGTTATACACGCTCAAGTTTTCTGTTTTTGTGTGTGTCTTATTTCTTGTTTGTTTTACAATAAAAACATATTTTGCTTTTTCAAAGTGGTAGGCATGTTGTGTAAATCAAATGATACAACCCCCCCMMAAAATACATTTTAATTCCAGGTTGTAAGGCAACAAAATAGAAAAAATGCCAAGGGGGATGAATACTTTCATAAGCCGCTGTAAGTATGGGTTACATATAGTATGCATTTTAAGTGAGGCATAAGAAGAAAAACAATTACATGAGCATTTAMCAAAGGACATTTCCACAGCACTTGGCACACACCGCCACGAATAACAACAGTGAGGCAGTGTTTCGTGTATGACTCGGCATTCAACCTGCAGTGTTCTGCCCACTAGGATCAACCCACTGTTAACCCATGGCATCTTCAGTAACTACCTAGCTAACCCATTTGGTTCCTTGGATTTTGTTGCGATCAACCCACTGTTAACTGGTTTCCCACTAGTTTCACATTGATTGTGGGAACGAAAGCAAAAAATATTTTCTGACTTGTGAAAACATCATGTTTTTATAAAAACATTCTGAGAACAGAAGTGAAAATTTCACCTCTTCTGGGAATGTTTATTTTAGGTTGCAGGGAGGTTCTGAGACGTTTTACTATGGTTCCAGGGAGGTTCTGAGAACATTTAATCTGTTCCAGGGAGGATCTGAGAACATTTACTCTGGTTCCAGGAGGTTCTTGAGAAACATTTTAATCTGGATCCGGAGGGTTCTGAGAACATTTTACTCTGGTTCCAGGAGGTTCTGAGAACATTTTACTCTGGTTCCAGGGAGGTTCTGAGAATGTTTTACTATGGATCCAGGGAGGTTCTGAGAATGTTTTACTTCTGGTTCCAGGGAGGTTCTGAGAACGCGTTTTACTCTGGTTCCAGGGGAAGCGTGAGAACGTTATACTCTGGTTCCAGGGAGAATCTGAGAACGTTATACTCTGGTTCCAGGGAGGTTCTGAGAACGTTTTACTCTGGTTCCTTGAAACTTTTCCTGGGAGGTTTTATTGATGTTCTGAGAACAAAATTATAGGTTATTTAATAACTTCCTTAAAACTTTCACTGAATGTTTCAGTAAGACTTTTAATAACACCGCTAGCTTATTTTATGTTAACTTTTTGAACTCCAAGCACAGACAGGACACATGGAAATTAATTTCCTTAGGCATTAATCATGCAAACATACATTTTTATTGTGACACGGCATCAGTGAGATTCAAACCTATAATTTTATCTTTTCTGTCCATGGAAATGTTCCATTACGCCACCAGGATGGAGCTATAATGCCATGTTTACGAATAAAAAGCTGTTAATTTTAGTCTATTCAAACAGACACCATTTCAAAGGAAACGAGCACTCATTAAGATCAGGTGTGGCCAATTAATGGGCATGGCCAACACACCTGAACACACTTAACAAGATAGAGGAAAGAGAGTTTTGTTGATGCTRATAATGGAAATTATATGTATTTAAATAACATTCTTAGATATTCGCAGAACATTAGAAAAGTTTTCTTGTGGTTTTTAGGGAAAGTTTTCTTAACATTCTGAAAACGGAATGTACGTTCTTAAATAATTCTCGATACAATTTGAGAACATGACTTTAAATAGAGCCATGAGGAAACCTGTAGCAAACACAGTACTGAAATTCCACAGAAGAACAATGTTTCTAAAACGTTCTTTGAACATATGGTTCTCAGAATGTTTTGTGCTAGCTGGGTAGGCCACCATAGCGATCTGCACCACATGGTTCTCAGAATGTTTTGTGCTAGCTGGGTAGGCCACCATAGCGATCTGCACCACCGAGACCCATACAGTTTTTTCTATGCATCTGAGAAGATGCAGGCTAGGCAAACCTCTTTTGGGGATAGATGATGAGTTAAGTGGAATGGGTAGTGTGTATTGAGTTTGCCTTGCTCTGTAAGTGGACGTTCTTATACAGTTTTGAGTTTGGCCTGTGTCTGTTGCGTTAGAGACAGAGATATATGTTGGATTTTCCCTAGTTTAGGYCGATAACTAGGGTCTGATGGGTAGCTGGGGTTTGTGTGTAAATTTGTGTGTAGACTTTGCCCTGGTGTAGGCCGATAGCTGGGGTCTGATGGGTAGCTGGTTTTTGCCTATGGGTCTTTACGTAAAGTATTTTCTACAGACAGGCTCAGAGAGACCGGATTATCCTTCTCCACAGTCGTGTGTTCCTTGTTCCTCCTATCCCTTCTGTTTCTCCTCAAAGCCTAAGGAAAGGAACGGGAATGACCCACTGTTTGTGCCTGGGGGTCCTGCACGGATCCCCGGGCCCCGTAGTCCCCCATTGTTGCCAAAAGGTCAGATACCGGGGGCCACAGGGGTGACAGAGACTCCTGTCCAACACAGTGCACCCCCCGGAGGAGTGCAGGTCAGGGGTGAGGAGGATGGGGGCAGATATCTACCAGTGTGGGGGGGCCAAAGGTTACAGGTTAGTGTGGAGGGCCCAGCCCACCATGGTTACAGGTTAGTGTGGGGGGCCCAGCCCACCATGGTTACAGGTTAGTGTGGGGCTCAGCCCACCATGGTTACAGGTTAGTGTGGGGCTCAGCCCACCATGGTTACAGGTTAGTGTACTAATGGTGGGCTGGGAACCAACTAACTGTAACCATGGTGGGCTGGGAACCACACTGACCTGTAACCATGGTGGGCTGAGCCCACACTAACCTGTAACCATGGTGGGCTGAGCCCCACACTAACCTGTAACCATGGTGGGCTGGGACCCAACACTAACCTGTAACCATGGTGGGCTGGACCACACTAACCTGTAACCATGGTGGGCTGAGCCCC
>NC_036866.1:387746-398801 GCF_002910315.2 Salvelinus sp. IW2-2015 | reverse complement strand
AGAGGTGGATACTAGCAGTGAATTAACATCCATTTTGTCTTCCCTGTTCCCCGTTCTCACAGCTCCATCTGCAGTACCTACAGTTCACCTGATGGGGGCCACAGCGAGCACCATGAGTCTTTCCTGGCTGCCCCCTGAAAAACCCAACGGAATCATTCTGGATTATGAGATTAAGTACCATGAGAAGGTAAGCAACAACGTAAGTCAACACTTTTTATTTCCACATCCTATTTCAAAAGTCTTATTTTTGCATAAATAATATTATCCCATTCACCTCAACAACAACCGTTCCGGCAAAAGCCTTAATCGTGTCCCTCTGTCTTTCTCTCTTTCTTTCTTTCCTTCCTTCGTTCCCCTCCCAATATCCTCAGCATTTCTTTCTGTTCACCCCTCGACCTCCTTTTATAAAGTTGAAGTGTTTCTGACTACTACCATAACCTACACAAGGGGGGAGGTCCATGTGGATTGGCCTACCTGAGGAGAGAACAAAGTCTCTCAGTGTATCTCTATCTGTTTGTTGTCCTGTTGTAGTCGATGATTTAAAGCTCTCTTATGCCTCGTGCTGCCATTCTCCGTCTGTTCGGGAAGATTTGTTGGACGCGGCATGCGCCACACAGTTGGTTGCGGGGAAGGCGATGAATACGGATTATAATGATGAATGAGGGGATGTAGTTTGTTTTCTGATGTATTTCTAAACCGTTCCGTGTGCGTTTGGTTTTTGCAGGACCAGGGAGAAGCCATTGCCCACACCATGACCGCTCAAAGGAGTTCTGCCCGCATCGAGGGGCTGAAGGCCGGCACGCCATACGTGGTCCAGGTCCGGGCCCGCACGGTGGCCGGGTACGGTCGCTACAGCAGCCCCGCCGACTTCAGCACCAACCTGCAAAGTATGTTTGAGCTAACTTTATTTATCCCCSGAGGGGACATTGGGGTTTGTCACTAGCATTGGATACAGTGCATTCAGAAAATATTCAGACCCCTTGACTTTTTCTCAATTTTGTTACGTTACAGCTTTTTCTAAAATTGATTAAATTAAATTTTCCCCTCATCAATCTACACACAGTACCCCAAAGTGACAATGCAAAAACAAGTTTATAGAATGTTTGCAAGTGTATAAAAAAAAAATATATATATATATTCTCTCATCATTACTCAATGCCTAGGTTTGCCTCCAATGTACTCACATCCTACCATACCTTTGTCTGTACATTATGCCTTGAATCTATGCTATCGTGCCCAGAAACCTGCTCCTTTTACTCTCTGTTCCGAACGTGCTAGACGGCCAGTTCGTATAGCATTTAGCCGTACCCTTATCCTACTYCTCCTCTGTTCCTCTGGTGATGTAGAGGTTAATCCAGGYCCTGCAGYGCCTAGCTCCACTCCCACTCCCCAGGTGCTCTCATTTGTTGACTTCTGTAACCGTAAAAGCTTTGGTTTCATGCATGTTAACATTAGAAGCTTCCTCCCTAAGTTTGTTTTACTCACTGCTTTAGCACACTCTGCCAACCCGGATGTCTTAGTCGTGTCTGAATCCTGGCTTAGGAAAACCACCAAAAACCTTGAAATCTACATCGCTAACTAAAACATTTTCCGCCAAGATAGAACTGCCAAAGGGGGCGGTGTTGCAATCTACTGCAGAGATAACCTGCAGAGTTCTGTATTACTGTCCAAGTCTGTACCCAAACAATTCGAGCTTCTACTTCTAAAAAAATCACCCTTCCAGAAACAAGTCTCTCACTGTTGCCGCTTGCTATAGAACTCCCTCTGTCCCCAGCTGTGCCCTCGATACCATATGAATATTGCTTGCCCCCCATCTATCTTCTGAGCTCGTGTTACTAGGTGACCTAAACTGGGACATGCTTAAATAAAGGTGAAATTTAAAAWAAACATATAMAARAAMATTGGAAAGGCACACACCTGTCTATAGAAGGTCTCACAGTTGACAGYGCATGTCAGAGCAAAAAAACAAGCAATTGGTTCAAAGGAATTGTCTGTAGAGATCCGAGACAGGATTGTGTTGAGGCAAAGATCTGGGGAAGGGTACCAAAAAATGTTTGTAGCATCGACGATCCCCAAGAACACTGTGGTCTCCATCATTCTTAAATGGCAGAAGTTTGGAACCACCAAGACTCTTCCTAGAGCTGGCCGCCCGGCCAAACTGAGCAATCGGGGGAGAAGGGCCTTGATCACAACCTGATGGTCACTCTGACAGAGCTCCAGAGTTCCTATGTGGAGATGGGAGAACCTTCCAGAAGGACCACCACCTCTGCAGCACTCCACCAATCACGCCTTAATGATAGAGTGGCCGACGGAAGCCACTCCTCAGTAAAAGGCACATGACAGCCCRMTTGGAGTTTGCCAAAAGGCACCTAAAGGACTCTCTAACCATGAAAAACAAGATTCTCTGGTCTGATGACACCAATAATGAACTATTTGGCTTGACTACCAAGCATCATGTCTGGATGAAACATGGTACCATCCCTACGGTGAAGCATGGTGGTCACAGCATCATGCTGTGGGGATGTTTGTCAGTGGCAGGGACTGGGAGACTAGTCAGGATCGATGGAAAGATGAACGAGGCAAAGTACAGAGAGATCCTTGATGAAAACCTGTTCCAGAGTGCTCAGGACCTCAGACTGGGGGGAAAGTTCACCTTCCAACAGGACAACGACCCTAAGCACACAGCCAACGCAGGAGTGGCTTCGGAAAAAGTCTCTGAATGTCCTTGAGTGGCCCAGCCAGAGCCCAGACTTGAACCCGGGCTCATGCGCAGTGGCCGGACTCATGCGCAATGTCAAGCGTCGGCTGGAATACTGTAAAGCTCGCCACCATTGGACTCTGGAGCACTGGAAACCCGTTCTCTAGAGTGATGAATCACACTTCACTATCAGGCAATCCAACAGACTAATCTGGGTTTGGCGGAAACCAGGATTACGCTACCTGCCCCAATGCATAGTGCCAACTGTAAAGTTTGGTGGAGGAGGAATAATGGTCTGGGGCTGTTTTTCATGGTTCGGGCCCCTTAGTTCCAGCCGGAAGGGCCCGGAAAATAAATCTTAGTGCCGGTAGACAGCCATACTAGATAACCAAACATGCTTCTAAGTACTATTCTGTGCTTCCAACTTTGTGGCAACCAGTTTGGGAAGGCCCTATCTTGTTCAACCATTTAGCAATATTGCCCCCGTAACCCATTGCAACAGTAAGGGGTACAAACGGCGGTCGTTCGGAACTAAATAGAACGTCCAGACCAGCCCCGGGAGGATCACACCCAGCGTGTCCAAAAAGACCATAAACCCACACCGTAAAAGCAAGTTCTGACACACCGAAAATACGCAAAAAAACAGGGCTAAGGATAGGATCAATAAGAAGCCACAACAAACCAATGGACCCACAACGATAACCCCAAGGAGAAAACGCCAAAAAAAAAACGAAACACAGAACGACACCACCACCCACACGAAACCGGGCGAAAGAACGCCAGAGCCTCGGCCACAAGGCCCCACACATTACGCCCCGGCACCGACGCACGCCAAGCCCTGGCCAAATGAAGAGCCGGAAGTCATATCCAGAAATCCCGGGTTTGTCGAGGATAGAGTGTGGAAGCACGAGCTTGGACATGGCGTCCCACAGAGCCGACTGAGCCGTCTACACACCCATCCTGGACGTACACCGTCAGTGGGCATTGGATCTGGCAAAGAAGCGGACCGCTCAAACTGCCCAGCATACAGTGGCACGACCTCACTAATGCTCTTGGTGGCTGAAGTGGAAGACAAAGTACCGCAACAATGTTCGCAACATCATAGGGAAAGCCGCTTCCCGAAGAAGAGTGGAGTTTGTCGCCACCCCGCTATAGCAGCTAACAGAGAGGACCAACTCCCATATATGGCCATCATTTTGGAAATGAGAATGCTTGGACGGAAGCAGAGTTCTGGCACCCTATCGAATTTTGGGACACAGTCAGTCTCCATTATTTGACTATCTTGGCTCTTTTCGAGCACAGCTCCCTTGGTCTGAGAACATGACAACCTCGAATCGAACATCGAAACTACAATGGACATGAAACTGCCGGACAACTTCCATGGATGCAAAGTGCTGAACACAAAGGCCATGCTTGTCCTTAGATTAAACACGTGGGTTTCTGGAAGTAGAGTAAGGAATGGTTTTAGGCATAGTGGAGGATGGTTCATCTGGATGCCTAAGGGAGGAATGGTTTCTGGATTAAGGGTAGGATGGTTTCTAGGATTAAGGGTAGGAAAATCGGTTTTTCTAGGATTAAGGGTAAGAATGGTTTCTCGGAGTCAGGGTAGGATGGTTTCTAGGAGTAAGGGTAGGAGGGGTAAGGGTAGGAATGGTTTCTAGGAGTAAGGGTAGGAATGGTTTCTAGGAGTAAGGGTAGGAATGGTTTCTAGGAGTAAGGGTAGGAATGGTTTCTGGTAGTAAGGGTAGGAATGGTTTTTAGGAGTAAGGGTAGGAATGGTTTCTAGTAGTAAGGATATGAATGGTTTCTAGTAGTAAGGGTAGGAATGGTTTCTAGTAGTAAGGGTAGGAGGGGTAAGGGTAGGACTGGTTTCTAGTAGTAAGGGTAGGAATGGTTTCTATGAGTAAGGGTAGGAGTGGTTTCTGGGAGTAAGGGTAGGAACGGTTTTTAGGGGTAAGGGTAGATTCTGTGGGTAACACTCTCGTGTTAACCTGACCTCTAACCTCTTGACCCCTAGGTGACCCAGAGAAGTCTCTTCAGGAGCAGCTGCCACTCATTGTGGGTTTGGCCACTGGCGGTCTAGTCTTCATCATAGCTGTCGTTGTCATCGCCATCGTCTGCCTGAGGTGAGAATAAGTCGATAATACCCAGTGAACACTTTGTCGTTGAGACAACATGGAAAAAGTATCTACATCTGACTTTCATTTTCCTTTCTAGGATTTACCTCCTTTGATAAAAATGATCCACAGCATTTCACCAAGCTCATGCAATATTACACAATGTGGGCATTTCTTCAGTTTGTGTATCAACACTAGCATACTTTTAATTGCGAAAATTGCATATTTCTCGCAATTCCTGGTGTATTTGATTTACAGATTGAAAAAAAAMMCACAAAAACAAAATGGAAATGTCAACTTTTGAATGTGTTTACATCCTGAAACCCACAGAAGACACACAGGGACACTCRGGACTGGCGTGCCACCTATGAGGTTTGTGCGTAGGAGATTAGCTCTATCTAGTGAAAAGTCCCAAACAGATTTGCCTCCCAAAACCTCGCTAGGCTAACCCTGCCCAATGGACACAGCATGAGCTGCAGCTGCTAGGAAAAGATTGGCCTGCCTTCATGGTCGTGTCACCGCGCTCGGACGCCGGCTGACCCCACCGAATCCTTTTGACTCCTATTCACTCGTAGGAACTTCAACATCCACTCAGATCCTGTAAAAGCATAGCTCGGCCTCACTGCGGTCATTCAACTCTACGTAGCACTACTCATCTTTTACTGGGAGTCTGCATGTTGGTGAAGTGTGCGAGTTTGACACCCTTCCATTTTGGTGGCTGGTACTCACCCACCTCTCTGCGGCGGTGGTGGAACAGCTCGGTGTGAGCCACCCGGTCTGAAGACCAGGGCCCTCGTCACGCTGAACAAACTCCTTCCTACTCTCCTCCCTCATCCCTCTCCTCCTCTCCTCCTCTCTCTCTGTGTCTTAGCTTAGCTCGCTAGTGTCTGTCTCTGTGTCTTAGCTTAGCACGCTAGTGTCTCTGTGTCTTAGCTTAGCTCGCTAGTGTCTGTCTCTGTGTCTTAGCTTAGCTCGCTAGTGTCTGTCTCTGTGTCTTAGCTTAGCTCGCTAGTGTCTGTCTCTGTCTTAGCTTAGCACGCTAGTGTCTCTCTATGTGTCTTAGCTTAGCTCGCTAGTGTCTGTCTCTGTGTCTTAGCTTAGCWCGCTAKTGTCTCTCTMTSTGTCTTARYTTAGCTCGCTAKYGTCTCTCTCTCTGTCTTARTTTAGCTTGCTAGCTTCTGCCACGAGAGAAGGAAAAAAAAGTAAAAGGGGGGAAGAAAAGCAAAACTCAGAGCCTCCTCGGCATATTCCGGAACCACATTTGAATTGGAAATGAGATGCAAATCACCGTCGGGTATTATTGCCCCGGTTACTGGTTAGACAACAAAGGAACTAYATTAACATGGATTTTCAACGTCCCCCTCCCTCCCCCCATTAATGGATTGATACTGAAGAAAGAAGAGAAAGCAGAGGATGAGTAAAGGAAAAGAGGGACCAGTGTGTAGGAGGATGTGTTAAGTGTTGAGGGAAACAGCTGAGGCTGCCATTGGGAGAGACTTTGTCCTTTACTTCTCGTGTTGGGCCATTATGTTTTCTCTCAGCTTTCATTTCATACATAAAAACAGAGTCCTACGTTTTCTACTCGATATATTGTCTTCTTCTGTAGTTTTACTCAAAATTCTGTATTTCTTAGCCTCAAATATAAAGCTAAGTGAGCTTTATCCTAGTGAGAAATACAGTGTAATTCTCTATTTCTACAGACTCAGCTATACTGAAATCTATATTAACTGACTCAGCTATACTGAAATCTATATTACCTGACTTAGCTATACTGAAATCTATATTAACTGACTCAGCTATACTGAAAATCTATATTAACTGACTCAGCTTACTGAAATCTATATTACTGACTCAGCTATACTGAAATCTATATTAACTGACTCAGCTTACTGAAATCTATATTAACTGACTCAGCTGTACTGCAAATCTCATATTAACTGACTCAGCTATACTGAAATCTATATTACCTGACTCAGCTATACTGACATCCTTTCCACACTGTCCTGTTCCATTAAGTATGGCTGTATGCGGCACATGACTGACTTTGTGTTTTTACTCTGGTTTGCCCCACAGGAAGCAGAGGAATGGCTCTGAGTCAGAGTACACAGAGAAACTGCAGCAGTACAGTAAGTCTCTACTGCCTATCCTGTCCTACATTATAAGCTATCCCAAGATCCACATTCTAACAGACACTCTCTGAGCTTGACTTTGTCCCGACATTAAACAGTGTGTATTCATACACTGCGTGTCAACAGCCGGTCATGTCACAAGCATCCCATTTACAATGACAGGCACAGATTACACAGAATTATAGGATTGGTAGTGGCTGTGGAGCTCATTGAAAGTGTGCCTCGACTGTTCAATCTTCTGTTAATCCAATCCATACAGTGCATTCGGAAAGTATTCAGACCCCTTGACTTTTCCCCACATTTTGTTACAGCCTTATTCTAAAATTGATTAAATAAAACATTTTCCTCATCAATTTACACACAATACCCCATAATGACAAAGTGAAAACAGGTTAAAAAAAACAAACATATATATATATATATTTCAAAAACAGAAATACCTTATTTACATTTGCTATGAGACTCGAAATTGAGCCCGGGGACAGGATTGAGGGAAAGATGTTCCCGGACATAAATTAGATCGAACATCTCTAGAGAGTCCAAGCTTGTAGCGTCATACCCAAGAAGACTCGAGGCTGTAATCGCTGCCAAAGGTGCTTCAACAGAGTACTACTGAGTAAAAGAATACTTTTGTAAATGTGAAATTCCTGTTTTTTGATGAGGCGAAACTTTTTTTTAAAAATACACTTTAAAACAAAATGTGAAAAAAGTCACGGTGTCTGAACACTTTCCGAATGCACAGTACATATTGTTTTCAATGGTAACTACTGCYTGACGGCCGTGATTCATGTGATTATTTCCGCTATTGAATCCCCTATAGTCACGCCGGGAATGAAGGTCTATATCGACCCCTTCACCTACGAGGACCCCAACGAGGCCGTCCGAGAGTTCGCGAAGGAGATCGACATCTCCTGCGTGAAGATCGAGGAGGTCATTGGCGCAGGTAACCAACCAAAGCTCCTGAGCTACAGGGGGAAGACTGCTAGTCACCTCCAGGCCATACCGTTAGAGGACTTCACGCCAAGCGGTACTTTCACTCAATTCATCATCCCAACCCCTGCCTCGCCTCGCACCCCCCCAGCACTAGCCTCAGCCCCCCCCCCCCTAAAATCTGCACTTACCCCCCCCCCCCCCCCCCTACCGTTAGAGGACTTCACGCCAAGCGGTACTTTCACTCAATTCATCATCCCAACCCCTGCCTCGCCTCGCACCCCCCCAGCACTAGCCTCAGCACCCCCTAATCTAAAATCTGCACTTACGCCCTTGCAAAAAATGTCCCCCCCCCCCCACCTCTAATTCGCTTGTGTGTGTGTGTGTGGTGTGTGTTGTGTGTGTGTGTGTGGTGGTGTGGTGTGTGTGTGTGTGTGTGTGTGTGTGTGTGTGGTGTGTGTGTGTGTGTGTGTGTGTGTGTGTGTGTGTGTGTGTGTGTGTGTGTGTGTGTGTGTGTGCCACATGCTCTCTTACCCTTAAGAAAGAGTCCAACGCTCCGTTCTCCATAACTCTGTGACGATCATGACTGGTCGGCTCTTGGTGACCACGCCTCCAACCGGATGATGTTCGGGTGGTCAAACTGTCCATGATGCTCGCTTCGCTCAGGAAGTCCCGCCTCTGCCTGTCGGTGTAGCCCACCTTGAGTGTCTTGATAGCCACAATAATCTCCCGTCGTCCAGGCAGCTTCAGACGCCCACGACACACCTCCCCAAACTCTCCTGTGAGAGCGAGGAACGGGAGACCAGCGAAAGAGAGAGAGATATGGAGGGGGAAGAGAGGAAGGATCGGAAGAGTGAGGAGAGTGGAGGAGAGGGGGGAGAGAGGGGGAGAGGGACAGTTTACTGGTTAGAAACAGGAGCCAGGGAAGGGAAGCGGGAGACAGGGGGGGGGGGGGGGGCTCGGTGGCTAGGAGCAGTGGAGAAAAGGGGGAAAGCGATAGGAGGGGGAGAGTGAGGGATGGCTGAGGGAAAACTAAAAGCTTAGTGGACGTGGGTAGTTTTGGGGTAGGCGTAAAGCTTGAATAAGAGAGTGAGGGAGGTGGGAGGGTAGAGGTAATATATTTGGGTAGAGGGGAGGTGGGAGGGTAGAGGTAGAGGTAGGAGGGTAAGAGGATGAGGTGGAAGGGTAGAGGTAGAGGTGGAAGGGTAGAGGTTGGAATAGAGGATAGGTGGGAGGGTAGGTAGAGGTGGAGGGTAGAGGTAGAGGTGGAAGGGTAGAGGTGGAATAGAGGTATAGGTGGGAGGGTAGAGGTAGAGGTGGGAGGGTAGAGGTGAGGTGGAAGGGTAGAGGTAGAAGGGTAGAGTAGAGGTGGAAGGGTAGAGGTTTGGAATAGAGGTATAGGTGGGAGGGTAGAGGTAGAGATAGGAGGGTAGAGGTAGAGGTGGAAGGGTAGAGGTAGAAGGGTAGAGGTAGAGGTAGAGGGTAGAGGTATAGGTGGGAGGGTAAGGTAGAGGTGGGGAGGGGAGCGGTAGAGGTGGGAGGGTAGAGGTTGAATAGAGGTATAGGTGGAAGGTAGAGGTAGAGGTGGGAGGGGAGGCGTAAAGGTAGGATGGTAGAGGTAGAGGTTGGAATAAGAGGTAGAGGTGGGAGGGTAGAGGTGGAAGGTATGGAGGGTAGAGGTAGAGGTAGGAGAGTAGAGGTAGGGTGGGAGGTAGAGGTAGAGGTGGAAGGGTAGAAGTAGAGGTTGGAATAGAGGTATAGGTTGGAATAGAGGTAGAGGCACAGGTGGAAGGGTAGAGGCACAGCGTGGGAGGGTAGAGGTGGAGGTGGGGGGTAGAGACAGAGGTGGGAGGGTAGAGACAGAGGTGGGAGGGTAGAGACAGAGGTGGGAGTGTAGAGACAGGGGGTGAGAGTATAGGTGGGAGGGTAGAGACAGAGGTGGGAGGGTATGAGACAGAGGTGGGAGGTAGAGACAGAGGTGGGAGGGTAGAGACAGAGTGGGAGGGTAAGAGGTGGGAGGGTAGAGGGTAGAGTGTAGAGGTAGAGGTGGGAGGGTGAGCAGAGGTGGGAGGGTGAGACAGAGGTGGGAGGGTAGGGTGGGAGGGTAGAGGGTAGAGGTGTAGAGGTAGAGGTGGGAGGGTAGAGGTATAGGTGGGGGTGGGGGGGTAGTGGGGTAGATTAGGCTTCTGAGGGATAGGGGGCGGGGTCAGAGAAGAGACAGGAGGAGAGAGAAGCTTGGCGGTTGTGGAGGCTTTGCGTCTCGGCCTAATACGCAACCAGGTGCGAGAGCAAGAGAAACAAGGGAAGGGAGGGAGGGAGGTGGTGGATGGAGGAGGGAAGGAGATAGGAGGGGAGGATCGGTGGGAGGAGGGTAAAGGGGAGGGGAGACAGGGGTTGGGGTTCGTCACTTAAGGCGAAGGCTGGGAAGCGAGGGTTCAAGAAGCAGCGGTAGGTGTTAAGCCCTCGTAGTGGTGGTAGTAGTAGTAGTGTAGTAGTAGTAGTAGAGTAGTAGAGTGGAGGGGGCTCAGCTGCAGGTGACGCAAACCTCAAATCCAACTTCCCATCATCACAAGTCTTCATTCGGCTTAGATACAAGGCTGAGAATTCAACTCTGAGCCGGGAACAATCCTACAGCTTTTTTGCAAAATATTACTAATATTTCAAGATATCAAATAATTATGATTTCAAGATTACTAACTAGTGCATCAAAAGGGTGGAGGGAAGGAGAAAAGGGTAATCTAAAGGGAAAACAAGATGGACGACACATATATAAACCACCAGGTAATGAGGTCAAGGGTCAAAGGGTCTTAGAGTGGCCCCGTTTAACATTGACCTTGAGAAACTTGGGGGGAGGGGTTCCGAGATGACCAATCCTGACCCTGGAAAGGCTGCTGTTCTAGCTGTTTGACCAGCCAATCAACTCTCCTAGATGATGATTAAGTCAGTTACATTCAAGTAGAAGAGTAACCCAATGGAAGTGATTGAATTAATGACACTTGAAGGATCAAAATAACTTCCTACTACAAGAGCACCTCTCCAGGATCAGGAATGGGCAGTTCTTAAAAAGGTTAAAGGTTAAATAAAATTAAAAAAAAGGTTAAAAAGGACAAAAAGTGTGGAAAGTAGCTAGCAATCATACAGGCACTTAGGTGCCAACCTGGGGGGCCACGGTTGTGAGTGA
>NC_036866.1:385227-387721 GCF_002910315.2 Salvelinus sp. IW2-2015 | reverse complement strand
GTGGTGTGTGTGTGTGGTGTGTGGTGTGTAGTGTGTGTGTGTGTGTGTGTGTGTGTGTTGTGTGTGTGTGTGTTGTGTGTGTGTGTGTGTGTGTGTGTGTTCCACATGCTCTCTTACCCTTAAGAAAGAGTCCAACGCTCCGTTCTCCATAAACTCTGTGACGATCATGACTGGTCGGCTCTTGGTGACCACGCCTCCAACCGGATGATGTTCGGGTGGTCAAACTGTCCATGATGCTCGCTTCGCTCAGGAAGTCCCGCCTCTGCCTGTCGGTGTAGCCCACCTTGAGTGTCTTGATAGCCACAATAATCTCCCGTCGTCCAGGCAGCTTCAGACGCCCACGACACACCTCCCCAAACTCTCCTGTGAGAGCGAGGAACGGGAGACAGCGACACACACACACACACACACACACACACATTAAAAACCTGCGCTCTATAAAACTGCCCAGAGAACTGATGCTCCTGAACACACTTCATAAATGTCTTATCTGTAATCGTCACATCATCAGCACCACTACCCAGCAAAAGTACAAGAGCATATCTCCCTGATCTTCTCTTTTAATGTCCTCGTATTCCACACCCTCTCCATCTCTTTGGAAAAGGCCCTAACCCTCGTCTGTTGCCAATATCAGACAAATGCGCCGCTCCTCTCGCTATCTCTGACATTTACAGAGGATTCACTCAGCTTATGAATCACTGCCTCTCCCTTAAATTAAATACTGGTTGACACTGAGGAGGAGACAGAGAAAGATGGAGAGAGAAAGAGAGAGGGGCGATACAGAGAAAAGGAGAGAGAGAGGGGGTGGAAATGGAGGGAGAGAGAAGCAAAGGGATAAATAGAGAGATAGTAAGAATAAGAAAGAGAGCAAGAGATGAACACAGAGAGAGACAGAGAGACAGCGAGACAGCGACAGAGAGCAACCAAATAGAGTGGCGAGGAGAGACAGAGAGACAGAGAGACAGAGAGACAGAGAGACAGAGAGACAGCGAGACAGAGAGACAGAGAGACAGAGACCAAATAGAGTAGTGAGGAGAGACAGAGAGACAGAGAGATTTTATAACATTTTTTATTTATTAGGATCCCTATTAGCGGATGCCAATGGYGACAGCTAGACTTACTGGGTCCCGTAAAATAATGAAATGACATTACAGACAAAATACTTTACAATTTACATACATTTAAAAACATTAACATGTATTGTGCATCTATCAGT
This sequence comes from Salvelinus sp. IW2-2015, assembly GCF_002910315.2. Lineage (NCBI taxonomy): Eukaryota > Metazoa > Chordata > Actinopteri > Salmoniformes > Salmonidae > Salvelinus > Salvelinus sp. IW2-2015. The sequence continues at coordinate 386,505 of NC_036866.1, read as the reverse complement.
TCCACATACGTGTCAGTACAAACACACAATAAGAAGGTCACATGGTGGAGAGGCGTTTTGTCGTGAAGTGTTGCTTTACTTGTTTTTGACACCAGTTTTGCTGTTCACTTGCGCTATATAAGATGGAAGGAACTTCCATGCACTTGTGGATCTGTATAATAATACATTTCTTTAAATTTGTTCTGGACCTAGGGACTGTGGAAAGACCCCTGGTGGCATGTCTGGTGTGTGTGTCAGTGCAGTGTGGAAGTTGACTATGCAAACAATTTTAAATTTCCAACACAATACTGTTTCTTATAAAAACAAGAAGCGATGCTTCTTTCCTCTTTCCTCAACTCTGAGCCAAGAGAGAGACTGACATGCATAGTATTTATATTAGCCCTCTGATTACAATGAAGATCAAGACGTGCCGCTCTGTTCTGGGCCAGCTGCATCTTAACTAGGTCTTTCCTTGCAGCACTTGACCATTTGACTGGACAATAATCAAGATAAGATTAAACTAGAGCCTGCAGGACTTGCTTTGTGAAGTGTGGTGTCAAAAAAGCAGAGCATCTCTTTATTACGGACAGACCTCTTCCCATCATTACAACCATTGAATCTATATGTTTTGACCATGACAGTTTACAATCTAAGGTAACACCAAGTAATTTAGTCCCCTCAACTTGTTCAACAGCCACCCCATTCATTACCAGGTGCGGCTGAGATCCAGGATCGATTTATACCAAAAACAACTCTTAGTTTTAGAAATGTTCAGAACCAATGTAGTACTGGACACCCATTGCAAAACAGACTGCAACTCTTTATTAAGGGCTTCAGTAACTTCATTAGCTGTGGTTGCTGATGCGTATATGGTTGAATCATCAGCATACATGAACACACATGCTTTGTTTAATGACAGTGGCAGGTCATTGGTAAAAATACAAAAGATTAGAGGGCCTAGAGAGGTGCCCTGCGGTACACCACACTTTACATGTTTGACATTAGGGAAGCTTCCATTAAAGAAAACCCTTTGAGTTCTATTAGATAGATAGCTCTGAATCCACGATATGGCAAAGCTTGAAAAGCCATTACGCATACATTTTCTCAACAACAGGTTATGGTCAATAATATCAAAGGCTGAAATCGAACAGTACAGCTCCCACAATCGTCTTATTGTCAATTTCTTTCAACCAATCGCCAGTCATTTGTGTCAGTGCAGTACATGTTGAGTAACCCTCTCTTTAAGCTGAAAGTCTGTTGTTATCTTGTTTACAGAGAAATCGCATTGTATTCGGTGGA
>NC_036866.1:354736-379733 GCF_002910315.2 Salvelinus sp. IW2-2015 | reverse complement strand
TGGAAAAAATTTTTCCCGAACAGTTTGCTAAGAGCAACAAGCTGATTGGTCTGCTGTTAAAACAGTAAAGGCCACTTTATCACTCATGGCTAGTGGAATGACTTTGGCTTCCCTCCAGGCCTGTGGACAAAGACTTTTTCTCTCGGCTCAGATTAAAGATATGACACGATAGGAGTGGCTATAGAGTCAGTACCATCCTCAGTAGCTTTCCATCTAAGTGTCAATGCCAGGAGGTTTGTATTATTGATCGATAACATACTTTTACCACCTCGCCCACGCTATCTTTACAAAATTTCGACTTGCAATGCTTTTCTTTCATTATTCTTTTTATCATGAGTATGATGGCTCATTGTTCGTTGTTGCATTCCTGCATAAGTAATGTCACTTATGCCAACGAAGTTATCAATAAATTAATTCGCAACATCAAAATCGTTTTGTGATGAAAGCCATCTGATTTTATGTTTATTTATTTCACCTTTATTTAACCAGGTAGCTTGTTGAGAACCTTTAGTCCACCAGGTTAGCTAGTGAGGATATCACCTTTATTTACGTCAGGGTAGGTCTTTAGTGAGAAACACCTTTATTTAACCAGGTAGGCAAGTTGAACACCTTTATAGTTTAACCATGGTAGGCTAGTTGAGAACACCTTTATTTAAACAGAGAATAGGCTAGTTTGAAGAACACCTTTTATTTAACCAGGAGCTTAGTTGAGAACTACCTTTATCATTAACCCAGGTTAGGGCTTAGTTGAGAACACCTTATTTAATCCCGGTAGGCTAGTTTGAGACACCCGTTTATTTAAGCCAGGTAGGCAGGTTGAGAACACCTTTATTTAACCAGGTAGGCAAGTTGAGAACACCTTATTTTAACCGGTAGGCCCAGTTGAGAACACGCTTAACAAGGTTAGTGAAACCTATTAACCAGGTAGGCTAGTTGAGAACCCTTTATTTACCAGGTAGCTTTAGATGACTTTTTACCGAGTGATTGAGAACCCTTTATTTTAAAACCTAGTAGGCAATTGAGTAAATCCTTTATTTAACCAGGTAGGTCAAGTGAGAAGCCCTTTATTTAACTCAGGTAGGGCAGTTGAGAAACAACCTTTACTTACCAGGTAGGCAAGGTTGAGAAACTTTATTTAACCAGGTAGCCAAAGTGAGACACTTTTAGTAGAATGAGTACACTTAGCGTGCTATTAAACCTTTTATTACCAGTTAGGCCGGAAGTTTTCGGAGTAGTGACACACTTTATTTTAACCAGGTAGCACATGGAGACACCTTTATTTCCAGGTGCAGGAGAACACCTTTATTTAACCAGGTAGCAGTTGAGAACGCCTTTTATTTAACCAGGTAGGCTAGTTGAGAAACGCTTATTAACAGGTAGGCTAGTTGAGAACACCTGTATGTTAACCAGGTGGCAGTTACGAAGAACACCTTTATTTAACCAGGTAGGCATATGTTTGAGAACACTTTATTTAACCGTAGCCTGTAAATTCGATACCAGGTACCTGTTGAGAACACCCATTACCAGAGCAGTTAATTATTTAACTCAGAGGCATGCGCCCTATTTAAGGTGCATTGAGACCTTTTCAACAGGAGGAGTAACACCTTTATTTAACCGGTAGGCTAGGGACTTATTACAACTCGTTCGGATTGAACACCTTGTATTTACCAGGTAGGCTAAGTTGAGAACACCTTTATTTAACAGTGTAGGCTTTAGTTAGAACACCTTTATTTAACAGGTAGGCTAGTTGAGACCCTCCATGGAGCCTTAACAGTTCTAACAGTTAGTTTCTTAACAAGTGCATGATTATCAATAATTGGAAGAAGCTCTTTCATAAATTAATCAATTGCTGCGTCTGGATGTTCCTTATTAAACACATTCTATATTTTTTTTACATCATCCACATAAGAGTCACAGCAAAAACTTTTGTATGGTCACTTATACACTATTTTAGGCCCAACTGTTGGAACTTTCCTGGATATAGTCACTATATTGTGATCACTGTATCCAATGGGTACGGATACAGCTTTAGAACAAAGGTCTACGGTATTATTWAAAATGTGATCGATACATGTGGATGATCTTGTTTCTGTATAGCATTTGGAAACACCCTGGTACAGTAGATTGATGAATAACCTGAACCAGATTACAGGCACTGGTTATAGTGAGAAGCTTCCTCTTGAGTGGACAGCTTGATGAAAACTAGTCAATATTCAGGCCCCCCAGAAAGTAGACCTATCAAGCACATATTATTTAGATACTGACTGTTAGCACTTGGAGGCCTATAGCAACACCCCAAAAGAAAAGGCTTTAGATGTGCCAGGTGACCCTGCAACCACAACACTTGACATAAGTTCTTCTCTAACCATTACTTGGCTCTGAATATATACAGCAACACCTCCCCCATAAGCATGCCTGTCTCTTCTATAGATGTTATATCCTTGTATTGCTACTGATGTATCATCAAATGAATTATCTAAGTGAGTCTCAGAACTGGCTAATATATGAATGATGTCTGATGTTAGCAAGTTATTGATTTTGTGAACCTTATGTCTAAGGCTACATATATCAATAAGGGCTATTTCCTGGGTAGCTTACATTTACATTTACATTTAAGTCATTTAGCAGACGCTCTTATCCAGAGCGACTTACAAATTGAGCTTGTCAGAGATATAAATAATAAAAACAAAGCAAGAGAAAAAACTATATACATTCAGCAGTCCATTAATCAGTTGGTGTGTGGAAGTGTGTTTGTGCTGTGGGGTTGAAGCTACGAACCCAAAGGCTTGGCTCTCTCAACCCTTCCAGGCTTCTGGGAGGAAGGGGGGACAATGAGCCTGTCAAAGCGGATGTAAGCAATGTCCCCACGCGCTCTTGCAACAGTTATAGCTGGAATAAGTTATTTTCTCTTCTGGCGCACAGTTTCAGGACAGTCCTCGTTGAGGAAGATATACGTTCCTTTCAAGTTATTGGCTCTTTCCAGAACAGCTACCTTGTCCTTGAACCTTAGGAACTTGACAACTATCGGCCTGGACCTGTCACCTGGACCTGTCACCTGGGCCTGTCACCTGGGCCTGTCACCTGGGCCTGTCACCTGGGCCTGTCACCTGGGCCTGTCACCTGGGCCTGTCACCTGGGCCGGTGGTGGGTTTTCCAGCTCTGTGTGTGCGCTCCACCTCAAACATCCTGTGGTCTATCATCAGTTTATCCAAGATAATTTCCCTCACTTTGTCCTCAGACTCCGTCTAGGTCTCATGTGGAGATTATGCAATTCTGTACACAACCATGTTGTTCCACCTTGATCGTCCCTCGAGATAATCCGATTTCTCCGTCATTGTTATCACGGACTCACATTCATGGCTGATGTCCTCTCTCAATGAMTTTCAGATTGCTTCCGTTCTCCTGTTTAAACTCRTCGAGCTGACCCTGGGAGAACTGCAAACTGTTCTTCAGGTCCTGGACTTTTCTGGTCAGGTCGTCCATTATTTTAATTAGTTGACTCCAACAGCATTTGGACTAAACACTTGAAGTTATTTCATTGTTTTGGAAACAACTGCTTGTAGAATATATATTTTGTTTGATAATAAAAGATCCTTTAACTGTGAGATAGATAACCATAACTGGATTCTCAACGGAATACTATAGAAAAAGAAGAAAGGTAAAAGTCCGAGCCAGCATTTGGTCTTGTCATGGTAGCAACATAGGTTCACGCTGTTACTCCTCTCAGTCCAGACAGACACAAGATTGAAAACAACAACAACAAACAGCGGGGATCTAGACACCATGGACTGACACTGTGTCAGCGGCTGCGTTCAAGCCCTCAAGAAAAGCCCTGCTAGCTTGATAGGCAGCTAACTAGCAGCAAGGCTAGTTGCTACGCTAAACAGTTCTCAGACCCGACCTGGTCAGAAGGATCACTGGACAGATAGTAAAGGAAAGTGAAAGGGGATACCTAGTCAGTTGTAGAACTGAAATGCTCTGACTGAAATGGTGTCTTCCCATTTAACCCAACCCCTCTGAATCAGTAGCGGTTCCAGCAACTGATGCCAACCCGTCACAGGATCCAAGCTCAAAGATAACTACTATTAACCAACACTTTTCAATAGACTTTCAAAACTTTCCAAACAACAAACAAGTTCTTCCTCATTCGCGTTCAACAGGCAGTGAATGTTGTGTTTTGTGTATATATATGTGTGAGAAGAATAGGAGCATGTTACATAATGATTGAATCTAGTATTATTGTTTTTAATATGATATACTGATGACCTTTTTTATCTCTTCTATTTCTGACTCTGCCAGCTCAATGACGGGCAGTTCACAGTGATCCAGTCGGTGGGCATGGTTGCGTGGCATGCGCCGCGGGCATGAAGTTACCTCTCTGATATGAACTACGTTCACCGGGACCTGGCAGTCGCAACATTCTGGTCAAACAGCAACCTGGTGTGTGTAAGGTGTCCGACTCGTGCCCTGTCGCGATTCCTTGAAGACGACGCCACGGACCCAACATAATACTAGCTCACTGGTGAGTATTCTAGTACATACTAAGGGGTCTGGTGAGTGTCTAGAACACAGAGAGAGTCTGCGAGTACGCTAGGACACCTGAGGAGTCTTTGGGAGTGTCTAGGACACTGAGGGAGTCGCAGTTCTAGACTGAGTGGTCTCTGAGTCAACACTAAGGGAGTCTGGCTGTAGTGTCTCAGGACACTGAGGGAGTCTGCTGAGTGTCTAGGACTGGGGGAGTTCTTGCTGAGTGGTCTAGGACACTGAGGGAGTTTGCTGAGTGTCTATGGAACACTGGGGAGTCATGCTGGAGTCTAGGACACAGCTGAGGGAGTCTGGTGAGTGTCTTAGAGGACATCTAGTAGGGAGTCTGCTGAGTTGTTAGTTGGAATTGGGGGTTTTGGAGGTGTCTAGGACACTGAGGGAGTCTGGTGAGTGTCTAGGACATCTGAGGGAGGTTGGTGAGTTGTCTGAAAACATCTGAGGGTAGTCTGCTGAGGGAGTTCTGGTGAGTGTCTAGAACACTTGAGGGAGTGCCTGCTTAGTGTCTAGAACACTGATGGGTCTGCTTAGTGTCTTGGACACTGAGGGAGTCTGGTGTGTGTCTGGGACACTGAGGGAGGTTGGTGAGGTGATGTCTGTGTGTGTCTAGAACACTGAGGGAGTCTGCTGAGGGAGTCCTGGTGAAGTGTCTAGGAACACTGAGGGAGTCTGCGTGTGTAGACACTGAGGGGTCTGCTTAGGGAGCACTGAGAGAGGTCCTGCGTGAGGGAAGTCTGGTGTGTGTCTAGAACACTGAGGGAAGTCTGCTGTAGGGAGTCTGGTGATGTGTCTAGTAAACATGGGCTGAGTTCTCTGGACTGAGGGAGTCTGGTGGATGTCTTGGAACACTGAGGGAGTCCTGGTGAGGGTGTTCTTTGTGACACTGGAGGGAGTTGCTTATGTCTGGAGATGGTTGGTTGTTATTGACACTGAGGGAGTTCTGGTGATGTGTACTTAAGAATCATAGGGCAGTCTGTTGAGTGTCTAGGACACTGAGGGAGTTGCTGTAGTGTCTTTGAACAGTGAGGAAGCTGGTGAGGTCAGAACACTGAGGGATCGGTGAGTGTAATTCTGAATTTCTAATGAAGGGAGTCTGTGGAGTGTATTATGACCACTGAGGGAGTCTTGAGTGAATATTGAAAGCTATGGAAGGGAAGTCATGGTGAGTGTCTAGGAGCACTGAGGTGGGTACTGGTGAGTGGTTCCTAGGACACATGAGAGGAAGGTCTGTTTGTGAGTGTATTAGATACACTGAGGGAAGTCTGGTGAGGTGTATTGATACACTGGAGGGAGTGTCTGGGTGAGTAGTCGTAGGACACTGAGGATGTCTGGCACTGTAGTGTCTAGGACAGCTGAGTTGGAGTCTGGTGAGTTGTATGATACACTGAGGATACTGGGTTGAGAGTGAGTAAGTTGACAACACTGAGGGAGTCTGGTGATGTCATTGACATCGAGGGAGTCTGGTGAGTGTATTGAACCCGATGGGAGTCGTGGTGAGTGTCTAGGAACTGCGGGAGTCTGGTGAGTGTATTGAACACTGAGGGAGTCTGGTGGGTTGTTATTTGGAACACTGAGGGAGTCTGGTGAGTGTATTGAACACTGGAGGGAGTCTGAGTGAGTGTATTGAATGGGATCAACGGAGGGATGTCTGGTGAGTGGGTATTGAACACTGAGGGAATGTTGTATTGAACACTGGTCGAGTGTTCTAGGACACTGAGGGAGTCTGCTTAGTGTTTAGAACATGAGGGAATCTGGTGAGTGTCTAGGACAGTGAGGAGAGTCTGGTGGAGTGTCTAGGACTGAGGGAGGTCTGTATGGTGAGTGTTTTTGGCATCTATGTCAAGTCTTGAATGAGTGGTAATAAATTGGTGTGTGTGTGTGTCTGTGACTCTGTGTGGTGTGTGTGTGTGTGTGGACTCCATCCCAGTATTTCCACGCTCACCTACTCCATTCGCATATCCACAGGGAGGCAAGATTCGATCGCTGGACGGTCTCCGCGAGGCCATTGCCTACAGGAAAGTTCACCTCGGCCAGTGACGTGTGAGCTATGGCATTGTTTATGTGGGAAGTGATGTCGTATCGGAGAGCGGCATATTGGGACATGAGCAACCAGGACGTGAGTGAAACTACTTTACTTCATATTCCCCGATCCTAAAAAAACCCATTCTCGGTTCCTTTTCCTTTTATCATCCATTGTCTTTCTTCCATCTCTCCTCCCCTTCCCTCCTCTCTCCCTCCTCCAACTGTTCCTCCATCTCTCTGCCCCTTCCCCCATCCTCTCCTCCTCCAACCCGTTTCCTCCATCTCTTCCTGCCCCCTTCCCCATCCCTCTCCTCCAACCGTTTCCTCCATCTCTCCTGCCCCTCCCCCATCCTCCTCTCCAACCGTTCCTCATCTCTCCTGCCCCTTCCCTCCATTCTTTCTCTTTGTCGCTGCCCCCCTCGTCCCCCTAACATCTTCTCCATCTCTCCTGCCGCCTTCTCATGCTCTTCTTTATTTTCCCCCTCTTCCTTCCCCTTCCCTTCCATCTTTGCTCCTTACGTTGTTCCCTTCTTGACTATAATCCCACCTCTCTTTTCTCTTCCACTCCTATCCTTCTCTTCCCTACCTCATATCCCTTCTCTGCCCAGTGATCACCCTATCCTTTGTATGCCTCTTCATTCAAACCCTAATTCCCAAGAAAATATTGACCCAGGTCTGATTCTAACCCACTCTTAACGCAGATCTCTCCTCTCTTCTCCTCTTCAACCCTCCAGGTTATAAACGCAGTGGAGCAGGACTACCGGCTGCCCCGCCGCGCATGGGACTGCCCAAGCGGCACTGCAACCAGTCATGCTCGACTGCTGGTGTCAAGGAAAGGAACCCTCCGGCCTAAGTTCTCCCAGATCGTCGCAACGCTGGACAAGCTTAATCCGCAATGCGCCAGCCTCAAGGTGTTCACCAGCAGGCACGCACTCTTCGGGGTAAGCCTGTCAAGCTATCACAACCAGTCTGCCATATCTCAGCCTAGTTAGCAGACACTCAATCTGGTGCTAGTAGGGTTGCACAACTCCCCAAATCCACAGGTTTCCAGAAATACCTAGAACCGATTGGATATTCACTCCAGGATATTAGAACCGTGGAATATTCCATCCAGTGATATCTAGAACCGTGGAAATTTCATCCAGGATATCTAGAACCGTGGAATATTTATCCAGGATATCTAGAACCTTGGAATATTCTATCCAAGGATATCTAGAACCTTGGAATATTCTATCCAGGATATCTAGAACCTTGGAATATTCATCCAGGATATCTAGAACCGTGGAATATTCATCCAGGTATTCTAGAACCTGTGGAATATTCTATTCGGTATAGACCTGGAATATTGCCATCGGTATCTAGAACCTTGGGAATATTCCATCCAGGATATCTAGAACCTTGGAGAATATTCTATCCAGGGTAATCTAGAACCTTGGAATATTCTATCCAGGGTATCTAGAACCTTGGATATTTACATCCAGGATATCTAGGAAAACTTGGAGAATTCAGAGAAAGTTTTGGGACCTATGTACTGGTTTGAAGTATGTAGCCTGTATCCAATCTTACTTCAATCATACCACAGTCCAGCAGATGACGCAATCTCAATCGCACTCCAAACTGCCTTTCCACCTGGACAAAAGGAAACACCTAATGTGAGAATTGCTGTTCATTGACTACAGCTAAGCGTTCAAACACATAGGACCACAAAAAGCTCTCACTCCAGCTAAGGACTCTTGGAACTAACCCCTCCCTCTGCAACTGGAATCCCGCGAGACTTCCTGACCGGGCGCCCCCAGGCTGAAGGTATAGGCAACAACACACTCCCCATCCACCCGCCACGACTGATCACTACACACCAATGCGGACCCTCCCGGGATGCACTATTAGTCCCTCCGTATCCCTCACGCTATCACCTCAGACTGCGTGCCAGGCACGACTCAACACCATCCTTAAGTTAACTGATGACACAACAGTGGTAGGCTGATCACGACAACGATGAGCACGCCTATAGGGAGGAGGTCAGAGACCTGACAGTGTGGTGCCAGGACAGCAAACCTCTCACTCAATGTGAGCAAGACCAATGAGCTGATCGTGGAATATAGAAAAAGGAGGCCCGACAGCGCCAAATAACATCGACGGGGCTGAAGTGGAGTGGGTCGAAGGTTTCAAGTTCCTTGGTGTCCACATCACCAACACAACTATCATGGTCCAAACACACCAAGACAGTTGTGAAGAGGCCAACACAACACTTTTTTCCCCTCGGAATGAGAACTGAAAAATGTGACACGGGTCCCCAGATCCTCAAAAAGTTTACAGCTGCACCATCGAGAGCATCCTGCGTTGCATCACCGCCCGTTATGGCAACTGCTCGGCATCTGACCGTAAGGCGCGCTATAGAGGGAAGTGCGTACGGCCAGTACATCACTGGGGAACCAAGCATCCTGACATCCAGGACCTCTATACCAGTCGGTGTCAGAGGAAGGCCCAAACAATTATCAAAGACTCCAGTCACCACAAGTCTGGACTGTTTCTTGCTGCCTGAGGCCTGGTGTGAGCATACCGAACAAGGCGGTACCGGAGCGCCAAGTCTAGGACCAAAAGCTCCTTAACAGCTTCTACCCCCAAGCCATTTGACTGCTGAACAATTAATCAAATGGCCACCCAGACTATTTACATTGACAACCSCTGCCCTTTGTTTTTACACTGCTGCTACTCGCTGTTTATTATCTATGCTTAGTTACTTTACAAATGACCTCAACTAACCTGCACCCCGCACATTGACTCGGTWCCGGACCCCCTGTATATAGCCTCATTATTGTTATGTAATTTTCTTGTTTCTTTTTGATTTTATAATTTTTTTAAACTTTAGTTTGTTTATCAAATATTTACATTTTTCTCTATTTCTTGAACTGCATTGTTGCTTAAGGGCTTGTAAGTAAACATTTCACGGTAAGGTCTACAACTGTTGTATATGATTTGATTTCTCAATGCAAATGCTGAATCAACAGTAGCTCTTACAAGGCATTTCTTCGACCGATGGCTTCGCAATGTTTAGCTTTTTAGCCACATTCCTCTGTTGCGTTTGTGGAAAGAGCCCGGGGGAGGGGGGTGACCTACCTTTTTGTCCCTGCTTCAGGAGAGTGTGAGGAGGAGGAATGGTGGATCTGGAGCTGTAGTTATGGCGATGGCTGGGAAGATTAAGTGAGAATAATTAGCTAGAGTAAGAGCAAGGCAAAAAAGACGGGAACGCTTTTAATTAGCTGCTAATGAGATTTTAAACGGCCCAGCGGAGAGGTGTGCCCCCCCCCACCGAGCCTAACGAGGGAGGAATGAGTGAGAGATGAGCTGCCGTGACATCCGGCATGGTGTTAGCGGTATGTAGCGGTAGCTAGGCTACGTTTGATTGGTGAGTTGTTTCAGTATATACAGTACAGGTGTTTGTGTGTGTGTGTGCCGTTTAAGATTAGGGAGGACAATTTATTTTTATTTTTATGTGCATCGCCTTATTTATATTATATTGCATCTCTGTTTATTCATACTCCATTCACTCAGCTCCATGTAACATTGGTTTAGGCTACTACATCCTTCTCACATAATTTCCCTATACCCATCATGAGGTTGCTACAACCTAGCCCATGAATGAAAGTTTACAATGTAGGAGCACAGGTCGAGAGAACATTTGTAGTAATCCAGGTGACAGACAGTAACACATGCATACCTGAATCTAGCTGATCTGGGGTGGAATAATTAGTCCAAACAGTTGCAAYTAAAATGAGTGTTTGAACATCCCAGTTTCATTCTGTTTGCTTCCGTTTAAGAAATGTTTTACAACAGAATTGGCGGTATGAATGATAGTCTCAGTCTGTAGAACATAGAACACTGCCTGTCTGGAAAACAACCTGTGGTTACCTAGGTTACCCTATTGGCTCACAGTAAAAAAAAAACACATTTACTTTAGTCAATTATATAACAACATTTAAGAAAAGTACAACATGTCTGAAGATTACTTTTTCAACATCGCCTGCTCCCTAGTATTCTCACTACTCATGCCCCTTTTCATGACGACTATAATAGCCACTGAGTGAGTGCTAACTAGTAACAGCTCATAATATTTAAGCTAGGCAAGACCAACAACACAAAACGAACGGACTGTACAGCTACAAGTAGTGAGTGGAGTTACAAACGGACAGTAAACAAGTTAAATGTCTTACCTTTGATTGAATGTTTTCCACACACCGGGCTCCCACATTCCCCACTTTTCCACACCGAATAGCCTGAAGCCACCGGGCTCCCACATCTCCCACACCGAATAGCCTGAAGCCACCGGGCTCCCACATCTCCCACAAACCGAATACCTGAACCCACCGGGCTCCCCATCTCCCACACCGAATAAGCCTGAAGCCACCGGGGCTCCCACACTACCCCTCCCACACCAAATAGCCTGAACCACCGGGCTCCCACATCTCCCACACCAATAGCCTGAAGCCACCGGGCTCCCACATCTCCCACACCGAATAGCCTGAAGCCACCGCGGCTCCCACATCTCCCACACCGAATAGCTGAACCACCGGCTCCCACATCTCACACACCGAATAGCCTGAAGCCACAGGCTGCTTCTCACACGCTCCATTTTCCTACGTGGGAGCATTACGAACCGTAGGTCAGGATTTTTGACTTGGTTGCATGTACATTGAACAACAAAATTTTCCCCAATTTCTGGGCGTGATCGAGGGGTATTCCTTATTATTAGGTGAAAACTGACTGGGACTATCACCCGCCACACACAGTTCGCTTTCATAGCAACCATACGAACAGCATCATCACATCTACGTGCTCACCTCCTCTCACAATGTCCCTTTACTTGTGGACYTCATTGTACAACACAACAGCTGTATGTGAATAGCCGAAAATACCTCCCCAAGCCAAACCTTCATACCATAACCACTACACACAGCCTACATCATTGTCACCATATTATCTAACGCCATAGTTCAACGTAGCTACTCGAGCTAACGCGTTAGTAAACCCACAATCCAATCCATGTGTACAATCACGCAGTACAGTGTACAGCAGGCGGTTTAGCAGTTACACCGGCGGGCCCCAGTGGTAGTAAATTAATAAAACCGAAAGCTTACGTTGACTTTAAAGAATTGGAGTGTTGGATAGCCAGCTAGCTAACAGAAATATTATTCCTCTCTGTTTGAGTCATGTTGTTGAGTAGCTGTATTAGCTAGTGTAAGGGAWAGGGAAAGTGAAACTAAAAGAAAAATACATCAAAAATAGTTATCCTCTCTCTCTCTCTCTCTATGCTGCTTCTCCTTCATTTCTTTGAAATGAATTTCTATATTCCACGATCAGCTCATTGGTCTTGCTCAAAACTGTTAATTTTTTTTCTTCAATAATTCCCGCTCCAGCCATTACCACAAGCCCATCCTCCCCAATTAGGTACCACCAACCTCCTGTGTAGGACATCCCCCAGAAGTTGTCATAATTACTGTGTAAGACTACGGAAGGGGGTGAGAACCATGAGCATCCTAGGTTTTGTATTGAATTCAATGTACCCAGAGAAGGACGGAAAATAGCTGTCCTCCGGGCTAAACCATGGTGCTACCCTACAGAGTGCTGTTGAGGCTACTGTAGACCTTCATTGCAAAACAGTTATTTGATGACGTGAACATATTTAGTATAGTTTTATCGAAAAATAAGAACTTCTTTTATGAAATTCACTGAGTAGAATGTTCCCCCCTTCCTCCTCTGAGGAGCCTCCACTGGTGTGTGTGTGTGTGTGTGTGTGTGTGTGTGTGTGTGTGTGTGTGTGGTTGTGTGTGTGTGGGTGTTTGTGTTGTTCACAACTCACACTGAGAAAACAGTTTTCCAATAGGAAACAGTAACCAAAAACGGTCTTCCAATAGGAAACAGGTTCCGAAACAGTTTTCCAATAGGAAACAGTAACCAAAAACCGTCTCCAATAGGAAACAGCTAACAAAACGCTCGCAATAGGAAACACTACGAAAACGGTCTCCAATCAGAAACAGTGACCAAAACCTTAGGAAACACCAGTTCAGGTGTTTCTGCTCAGATGTGTCGCCTCATAACACAGACATACTAATCTTATGCCTCTCACGTAGAAAAACTTCTAGCCTGGTCCCACCTTTCCAATGACCTTAAGGAGTTGGAAAACCAGGCTAGACAGTTCCCCTTCAACCAAGGCTTCAGAGAGTGGCTAACAATGGTCTATTAAGAGGGAACTGTGTCTGAGGGTAATGGCAGCTAGCCCAACCCTCTGGCCCAAAGCACAGGTCTTATTAAAATCATCCTTCTATCCATCTGCAGCACTCACACCTTCAATGGAGCCTCTGTACCACTTTAATAACTCGCACCTCTCTTTTCTTCACCCCCGCCCCCCCCCCTTATGAATCTAATGCCATCAAACGACAAGGATCAACAGAGCAAGACGGACAGAGAGAGAGAGAGGAAGAGAAGAGAGAAAAAGGTCCTCGTTCTACTCCCTGTTTCTTCCTGTCCTTTCTTACCCCCCCACATTCATCACCCTCCACTCGTTCTCCTTCCTAACCTCCACTGCTGTTATAAATGCAATTACCCTATCTGTGACATCAATTAGGGGTGGTTGGGTTTTTAGAGAATCTGAGGCCTCGTTGGGTGTAACCGCTGTATACGTACACGCGCACACAGGCACACACGCACAGGCACAATGTTGAGTTACACCAGCACTCCATGACGTCTGGACACTTGAGGAGATGTTTTTACCTCTGCCATGTTGTGTTGCTTTGTCGTCACGCCAAATAGAACACACGCCAGTGTTGTTGTTTGCGCCAACGTCTCCGACCTCAAGCCAGTCTCCAACGGTTATGGCTGGGACAGTTGACCTTTGACCCTACAAGGGCGGCGAGGGGGGCGAGAGGAGAGCGAGGTGGCGTTTTTTGGGGGTAGTTTCGTTGATTTGTGGAGCGAGGCGTGACCTTAACCTCTTTCTCCTTTTGTCTCCCCTGTAGGCGTCGCAGCCCCTGCTCGATCGATGCGCCCTGACACACCACCTTCACCACCGTGGGAGACTGGCTGGACGCAATCAAGATGACCGCTACGGTGACAATTCCTCAACGCCGGAATTGCCCCTTCGACCTCGTGGCCAAAGACAGCAGTGAGTGAAGAAAAAGTCGATTCAGATAGTTGATCATTGTCACGGACAGACATAGAGGGGGGGGTCTAAAAAGAGTTGATTCAAATGAATAAAATCTGGTTGTGTCTGCAGTGAATTAGGTCAGAGTTGTTCATAGACATTCCGGTACACTTGAATTGTGGTACATAATGGAGCTTATTTTCACTACCCTAACCAAGCTGTAGTTTTCACACTACCACTTCAACCCTACCAGGCTTATTTTCACTGACCTAACCCAAGGCTGTAGTTTTCACTGACCCCTAACCCAAGGCTGTAGTTTTCACTGACCCTAACCCAAGGCTGTAGTTTCACTGACCCTAACCCCAAGCTGTATTCATTGACCCTAAACCAAGTTGTAGTTTTCACTGACCCTAACCCAAGAGACGTAGTTTTCACTGGTCTCACTGTGATTGAGTGACGAGACCATCAGGAGTATATGACACTACCAGAGCTTGACCCTGAGTGACAATACAAGACAAGAAAAAGCACAAATTCTAGAGGCTCTTCCTCTTCCTGGAGAGAATGAATGGAGTGTAGCAAGGACCAATCGCAGAGGGTTTAAAGTAATAGGTCATCAGGAAGTGACCAATAAAAGAGCTCCATTCTGGAGCAGACACAAAATAAAGCCTAACAGGAAGGGCGCAACGTACTCTTCCTCCCTAGTGCACGTTACCTCACGACACCKTCCCTTTCAGCGYTAAGGACGTATAGTTGACMCAGAATTCGATCGYGTTCGTAAAAGAATGCAACRTTTTGAAAACACTTTTTTTGCGATACAAAATTAAAATGAAAAGTTTCTCATTGTACAAGTCCTGGTAGTCCCTCCCCTGTTTCAGTCTGTTTTCTTCCACTTAAGGCCTAATGAACACAACCCTGATTTCAGAGCCAGGTTGGCACGCTATTTATGTAACAGGAAATGTGTGTCAAAGAGGTCATGGAAATAGGGTCAGTTATGATCAAATAAAGGAATTAGGATAATAATGATTAATATATCATCCTCGTTAGGTGGATAATAAGGGGATGGATGTGGAGGTGATTTGTTTCAATTTGTCAGGCTGACAGGTGTGCTGTACAGTGGCTCCCTCTCCTACCCATAATGGCTAGTAATTCCTCTAATGGTGGTTCATTTATCATCATTTTATCCTCCGTCGCTGGAGTGATGAGGGATTGCGAAGGGAACAAAAACACAATTTATTTTTGCGAAACTGCTGCCATGGACAGTGCTCTATTTTTGAGCGTGTGTGTGTGTGTGTGTGTGTGCAAATGGAGAGGACGACGGAAACGTGCAGACAAGCAGAGGGCATAGTGTCTGTGAAAGAGGTGGAGTTTGTGTGTGTCTGTGTGTGTGTGCGTGTCTTTGTSTGTGTGAGCGGAGAGTACRCAGACCGGCGCTGGGTCCTCGTGGTTCGCTAATCGTTCCTCCAGACGTCGACCGTGGTTTGCTCTTTCCTTCGTTATCGGCATTGGGAAAACAAAAACGAAATAGCGGGAAAAGAGAGTCCTTGTGATATTCTTCCTAACAATCCGGTACATGAGGCCTTTTTGAGTTAAACCAACATCACTGAGACGATTAGATTACACCGTCTGACTGACGCCGGCCAAACAGGTGCAGCTTTTTTTTCAGAACAGCCATTCTTCAACTGTTCTTTAATAAGGCTTCTGTGTGAGTGTCAGCATTTTCATATTTCCTCCCATTGCATCTCACATTTAGGAGTGAATGCTCCCTTCAACTACGAAAGAGACAATTAGATGTTTTTCAGAGCTGACCTGAATGGTCAAAAGACCAATTAGTGGGGGGAAAAAAATCTGAATTGGGCTGCCTGTCTAAACGCAGCCTTAGAGAAACAGACCGTTTAGAAGACCGTGAAGACAAGTCAACATGGGCGACTGCGATTGATTGATTCAAATGATGGATTGCTGACTGTTCTCTTTGAGTCTTGTCTTTCAAGATTGCTTTGCCATCACTGACTGTGTAGACTAAATGATTCACCATGAAATGACCAACCACGAGGGGGGGGGGGGGGGGTTTAATGGAAGGGGAGGTTAATGTTTAAAACAGTGATTTCCGCTACTGTGGGCCAACACTAAAACTGTCTACCCAGTCAAGCCAGACAGTCAGTTCTATTAAGATGTTCATTATTAATGGCTGACACCACACTGGTGATTGTAGTTGAGGTGTGCGCTTCTACTGGTGCAGCTTGTATATTCGCTTGTGACTCTCCCTTACATGGTACGTTTGGCTTCTATGGAGTTGCCTACTGCATGTCGCTCCCAGGTATAGGTGGCGATATGTCAGTACATGACAGCTACATGATAGCCGCAGTTAAGTCGTTGTCTATAATTCGAGAGTCATGCACGATAGAGCGAAATAAATTTGATCTAAGCATACTAGATGTGTAGGCCTTCCTCTCAGCTCTATGTTGTAGCTCAGTCATATTACAAGTACAACAAGGAGCGTGTGAATATCACACAATGTGTAAGCCTTTCTATGTTAGTTCAAGCGGGTGAATGTCTGTATCTTATCCCTATGTCTGCTTTATTGGAATGGACTCTGTTTGATAATAGTCTGTTTCATGAGGAAAAGTTTGGACTGATTATTTGTCCTGTGACCTCACGCGGAGAGAATTAAATTGGTCGCGTTATTTCATTTGATTTTTCAGGGCAACCATCTTGAAAAGGGAAGCTTCTGTCTTTATAAAGTGTATACACGTATAAGATAAAACGTTTATTCACGCTGGAACTCTCATTGTTATTATTATTGAAAGATAGTGCTAATTAACCAGGAATGCAAAAGTACTAAGCTGCGCAAGATCCTGCTCACAGTTATTGTAAGGAAATTAGTGATAGAGCAGGAATACAGAAATATCCTCAGATAGAGTAGCAAGTCTTTTGGTGTGTTGTGCTTCTTGTGTAGTTCATAGGTGTAAGAAATGGAAGTTATCATTTATCCATTAGGATGCTTAAAGGATTTTTTTAATTTATTAAAGTTTAAAAAAACGTAAGAAATTTTAGTCGCTAACCGCACAGATTCTTACTCTTCATCATTTAAGGTGTGATATATAAGCACATGTAGCTTATTTGCCGATATATGTTCAGATGGGTTACGGTTTTATTACGTCATCACAAATAGGATAGTTGAAGCGAAAAGAGCATCTGTCGGGAGCTGTTGTCAATTTGTCTTTTATTACTCATTCTAGCTATGTGTTTAGATAGATAATATCTCTAATGTTGCCAATATTAGTCAGTGCTATAATTGACTAGTCATACGAGGATTCGTTCTGGGAAGCTTGTTGTTTTACTATGGATCTCACAAAATTATACTCAACGCATTTATATTGTCTTCTCTGTACGACATTGATATTCTAAAGATGAGTAATATTGTGTACATCGCGTGATATTTTTCTAATAAGGAAGACAGTTAATAAAATTTTAAAGTCAGGAGCATGACTCTATCATTCATGTAATAGGGCTTGTTTAGAGTTACTTATAGATAAGTGTAGCTCGTGTTATGGTTCTTCTTTAAGTAGAGTGGCTTAGATGATCCATAAATATTGTAATGTGACAGTTTGGGTCATAGCTAATACTTATGTGATACTCAGTACTCTTGTGTGTGTTCAATATTTTTTCTATATGGTTTAGTTATTCTTAATATAGGGAACTATGTTGAGCTATATTGGAGTATAAAAGAGATCTATAAGATATTCAAAATTCGAGATACGAGTGGTCGA
Organism: Salvelinus sp. IW2-2015; assembly: GCF_002910315.2. NCBI lineage: Eukaryota > Metazoa > Chordata > Actinopteri > Salmoniformes > Salmonidae > Salvelinus > Salvelinus sp. IW2-2015. The sequence goes on along the minus strand of NC_036866.1, from coordinate 362,264 downwards.
CGGAAAATATGGATTTCTGCAGTCTTTCAGAATTTAGTGTCGTTATGCACCTCAAGCACAACGCTGCCTTACTAGACAAGGAATTGGCGTTTCTTTAATCTTCCATAGATTGTCTTATATTGCGCATATGATCTATTCGCATACAGGAGCTATTCATGTAGTTATATATGTGTATGGGAGGCATGGAGAGAGAGTGGGTGCCTCGCGAATGAGATTAGTTAAGCTAATGAGAATTCAGGTTGTAGCGAGGAAGAGTAAGAGACAACTGTAAATTGTACATATTAATATTTTACTAGTGTGCTTCCTTTTATCTTTGATTCGTAGGATAAGTAAAGGTTTCGTGGGAGCGTCAAGTTCGTTGTGTCACTAGTTTGTGAATGCGTGATAAGGCTGTAGACCGGGAGATGTATAAATGCTGTCACTAACTCAAGTAACGCTAGGAAACGGATTGCTGGGAAAATATGCATTGGGCCAGGGGTATTGTAGTTCGTTACCAACTTGGTTTTTGTACATTCGGATCAATGAATAATTCCTGAGCATATATTAAGTGAAAGGGCGGCGTTTGGTAGCTTTGTTGTTCCTCTCGCGATATGTCATCTTTGAACTAGAGGGTTTGCTACTTCACAATGTAATAGGTGTAAACTCTTTGCTTTTACTACAATATGTCTATAGATATGAAACTATAATTTCCTGTAAAAAATTTAGCTAGAATACGCCAAACCGTTAACTACATAAAGATGATGTCGCAAGATATGTTTTGTTATTTTCATGGCAATTTTTACATATAGCTTTTGTGGTTGATGTGTTAGGGATTAGCTGGAAACGCTTTTGTGCCTGTTGTTCAAAGGGCGCCGTATTCTGCCGTACCTTCGGGGGTCATTTTGGCTAGATTTATTTACTTATTCATAATGTTTTTATAACAAAATGTTTTATCTTTTTTTATTATTGACAACAATAACACACTCAATACAGGGAACATTCACTGTGAATACAATGGAAAAGAAAAAATAACAGCTGCGAACCCCCCACCCCAACTAGATATCATTATATAATCATCAATCATTTAACATAGACATTTCTCCCCAATGCACACAACAGTAGAGTTTAAATAAAAATCCTGCTAAAAAACACAGAAAATAATGTGTTCTCTAAAATAATCTAATACGAATACTAGTATGGTTATAGGCATGGACTTGAAATACCTCCTGGTCTGTGTATAATTTGTGAGCTGATTGTGAGGTTTTCACTATTATATTCATGGCGCCAAGGGCCCTGGATTCTTTGATTAGCCGGTTTGACATCAGACATCGGGCGCTAGTATAGGATTATTGAGATAATAGGGTTGTGACCTTGTGCCGTATTGTTGTATAGCTTTACGTTCGACTTTGCAGGAAGTAGATCTTCCGAAATTAGAATGGTACTGATTTATTCCTCATCAGTATCTTTGTTGTTATGCTTGTTTTAATTTCACTTTATTCTTAGCATATAGAAAAATAAGCTTAAAACGACTGATCTTGATTTAGAGCTGAACTGGATTAGACCCACGGTTTGAAGTTGATTTGTTGAGAGCTCAGAGTAGCTTGAAAAGGTAATATACATACACTCGTCTTGGTGATATCATTAACTCTTCTTCCATTATTTCTGCCTCTCGCTTCACTCTAATACAAACTGTCAACTTCTACACTCACGCAATTCTTCTCTTCTACTGGTGTGGCAAATCTTCATGTAAATGGACATAACAAACTTGTCACCGGCATATGGAACATGTTGTGGTTTAACATCTTGGGTCAGAGAGTATCAGGTTGCATTCTGGGGAGGAGTGTACACACAAGAATTAACGAAAAAATCTTGGTTTTGTCATGACCGTTAGGTAAGTTCATTGTATATAGTGGATAGACACGGTAGGGACGTGCTCATTTTATCGATTCTCTTTCAGCACTCTGGTTTTTTCACCTCTCCCTCCGGCAGCGGTCCACCTATATCTTGCCATTATTGTGTATAGCCTCCCCCTAAATAAAGACTCTGGTTGTAACACATTATGTAACTTCAGACAATATTGTTGGGATAGCTGTAGTGGGAAAGCATTATTGAGTGTAGAAGTGTAATAGCACCAATTAGTGCGAGGAAATCCTACGTTGAGGAGTGATAGCACATGATCTCTTTTTTGGGAATCAAGCGTAAGATCATAGTTACTGGAGACTGGCTACACCAATTAAAGTAGGCGAAAGTTTTGAACGAATCAGTTAAACAACACAATGTATCCAAGTCAATACACTTCTGTGAATCACAACTATGTTTCTGGGCTACTAGGATATCTATTAGAGGAATTCGCTTTATTTGTGACGAAATATAAAGTTTATCAACCTGTTCTTCTGTTGTGGGAGGAAACTCCTGAGTTAGGAATAGGGACACTTAAAGTGAAGGGATGGCCATTAGTGGGTAATGAGGCACTTTAGTTGGGAAAGGCCATATATTGGGTAAGCTCAGTGCGCGGAGCCATATAAAGGATTTGGGGTGGTCCTTTTGGTGATGCAGCTATTGTGTGTTGTATCGACCACTAGTCACTCTCGGGCTTCTCAGTTTCCTAATGGCTTCCTGGTGAGTGTTTTTGGTCACTTTTGAATGCTGGCGGTGTTTCACTCTAGTGGTAAGCCATTTAGTGGGAGAGACGAGAAGTCCTAAACCCACACAAGTGGCTAAGGTAGCCTTTGTTCAGTGCTCATGCACAGTTGAGTGGCACATGGCAATGTGAGCACTGCTAGTGGGGCTTAGGAGAGAAGGTTTGCGCATGTATGTTGGGTCGTGTCACAGGCGTAGTCGTCCTCCAGGGTCATGCATTGAGCGCATATGCTTAGGTTAGAAGGCAGTTATCAATCAGGAGCGTGCGAGGAAGAGACCGTAGAGAGGGCAACAACACGCCGAAGTCAGGTAACAGCTACCATCTTCAAGGGGCTATGACTTATGATTCTATTTACTTCGTCTTTATTGTTCGTGGTAGCCACGGAGGAGCACCAGCTGCGTCGCGATCGCTACCTGTCACGTATTGCACTGCCTGCAAGATGACTCCTTTTAACTCCATTCAGCAGCGTACCATCAAATGCAGAGTAGTTACTGCTTTGCTGGGCTATGAGGACTGCTAAGGGAACCAGAGTAGATATCAGGCGCCTCCATGGGAGGCCTGGTATGACGGGCAGAAGAAATGCATCTCAGCGCTGGGGTTGTTCGCAGCATTTTTAGCAGGGAATGGCACGACTAACCAAGAGTTTGCGAAAGAGTACCGCATATACATCTGGCAATTGGTGCAGAGTAGATCCACAGGTCTGACCGAAGATTTGCATTAGTGATTCGCCACTGGCGCCACACTCGCTGATGCTGGGTCAAAGAGTAGACAAGAGGAGGGTGGTCGACAACTCGAGCGAGCATGTGCAAAGCTTGTCGTGGCACACGAAGATGCTGGGAGGAAGAGACCGCCGTGGGGAAACGTTCCTCACTCGTAGCTGGCCTGTTCGTGCACATACACATTCTCAGCATTGCAACGCCCAAGAGGTTTGTGTTCGTAGAGGGACAATCGCTCCTTTGGGTTTTGGCTGAGTGCCTTCGAAGGGACTAGACGTTGTTTGCTTCTTCTTCTGTCTTTCCACGCCGAAATGTCCTGTTGTGTTCTACGTTGTTATGTCCAGTTTTTGAAGAAGGGTGGTGTGCATTTGCTTGAATATGTGCGAGTTTTTTGGTAAAAAAAAAAAACAAACTTCCGCATTACTGTACAATGACGCATGTAGACTGCGACCAGAGGATGGGACACTGCTAATCTCTGACCATACTCCGTAGGACGTTTGACTGAGACTGAGATTCTCAAGACCTCTTGGTGAGACGGCTCTATCGACTGTGTGGGGTGTCGCGGTGGACCTTGGCGAGTTTTCTTCTCTGACTCGCACAAGACATGCTAGACTCATGTGGCTGGAGTGTGGGCTGCGCAGCTGTCTCCTGCAATAGGAGAGGCATTGAGTTGGTGCTCGTTTTATTGGACGCTTGAGGGCCCACAGGGCTCAGTGGTGGGACTTTCCCAGACCTGAATACAATTGAGCACATCTGGGACATGTCATGTCTCGCTCATTCACCAACGCCAGGTTTGCACCACAGACTGTCCAAGAGCACCGTCTTTGCAGCGGATGCCTTTAGTCCAGGTCTGGCACGACGGCATTGATCCCTCAGGAGTACGGATCCGCCCCTTGGGTATTCCTTGGGGTAAGCGTGTGGGCGGATCATACAGGCGTTTGGTGGGAGTGCATACCGGCACGTGGAAGGCACACACACTATGAGCCTCATTTTGACTTGTTTTAAGGACACCTTATCACATCAAAGTTTGGCTCAGCCCTGTAGTGTGGTTTTTTCCACTTTAATTTTGAGTGTGCTCCAAATCAGACTCAAGAGGGGGGGGGGTGTGTTGAGGTAAAATTCTGTCATTTTTTCCTCATTTGATAGGTTATCTTTGATGTCGACTCTTTTGTGTGTCCTGACAATTCAATTATGTATTAGAGAAAGTCGCGTATTTAATACAGGCAGGGGCTACTCCTCTTTTCGGAATTTATCATTAGGGGAACATTTAAAGTCTTAATGGGGGTGGATATGTTGATTTTGTGTTACCATTTTTAGTTTTTTTTGAGCGCAGGTGGTGTTTTTTAATAATAAATTTTTATATACAGGGTAAAATAAAGTACTGAACACACACAATGGTGATACGTACTGAACGGCTCTCCCAAAAGAGCTTCTCTCTACGCAAATATAGTTGGAAACAGTGGTGCGTTATTTTAGTTGGAAGCCATAAGCAACGCTTTTTATTAAAGAAGGTGGCACAACTAAACGTTCTTACCTCTATCTCAAATATGTGGTCGGCTGCTCTGCGTATAAAGGCAACACCTCATCTTGCGCTGTGAGTGTATATTGCTTTATCGCTTTTGTCACCGTGTTGGGGATCTGCTTCTGGTGCGCGTGCTGATTTTGTCGTAAGAATGCCTCGTCGAATCGGCTCTGTTTCAGAGCTGCTTGGCATGTATTTGATGATTGCTTACTGATGAGCATATCACCTCGAATTTGGCAACTCACCATCGGACATCTTTTGTTGATTGCACGATTTCAGAAAAGAGGTGTTAAACCTTCTTATATCCTCAGCTGCTGCATATTGAAAAATGACCATCGGATGTGCACCGCTGAACTTTTGGCCGGATACGTAATAGTTAGACACCTTCGGTGGGAGAGTTCGAAAGAAGAGATCGTGGTTCATACATGGTTGGGCGCATAGGACAGATAGATTGGTTCACAAAGATAGTAACAGTATAGCTCAAGGTGGTTTTTACTAAACACATAATGATCTGATTTGACGCAGCAAACTTGGCACATTGATCGGCATTGTCGTCCTCTCTGCTGCACAATAAGTCACTGATACATGACCAAAAGTTTACAATTTGAGCAACACTAAATAAATCTTCGTCATGAGTCTTGTAGGATTCCAATTCGTTTCTTTTTATTGGAAGGACGTCTAGTGTGACGATGATAATAATACCGTGGAAGGCCTCAGCCAATACGTTCGATGTAGCGAGCAGAAGACTCTTGCATAGGTATCTGTCGCTTACGATAATTACCTGTCTATGTATTGTTTCGTCTTGACTCTTTGGTTTTATATTCAGCCTCCAGTTTTGAGCATGTTGTTCAGTTACCATACTTAGTTGTCGATGTTCTGGGGTGCAGGGTGTGGTCCAGAGGTTAGGTGCTGAACAAGACTTCAATAATGTCTAACTCGCATAATTTGTGCTCTGTTGACTAGGATTTTATGGTCTATATGTAGTCATTTGTTAATGGTACTGGGCTCCGTAGTCAGACTGATCGGTTAAGCTTCCCATCCGTGGTTCCTGGTTGGATGCTCTATTTCTCGGTTGTATCTGGTCGGGGTCTAATGGGCAACTGGCGCTGTGCGCGGAGGGCTGTCCTCGTTTGGTCGTGTGGGCAGGGCATCGGGAACTTTATTTTGGGGAAGACGGGAGTTTGGCATTAGTGATATCCTTGAGGGGCCAGGAATAGACGCATTAGAACTCGGGAAATAACAGTTTACCTTTGGGACTACTTCGTTGGTTTTGTTGGAAAGATCTTGATTAGGTTGGTTTAGTTTGTTTGTATTAATCTGATTGCGCAGGATGTTGTGATCATCAGATATACACGACATTACTAGCTTGTTACAATGGCCAGCTGCAAGTCTTTAATTGACTTGTTCTCGCTGCAACAGTGGTGTGTGGTATGGAGATTTAAGGGAGTTTGAACTGTCATAAACCTGTTTGGATCATAGCAGCAATCAATTTTTAATATGAGGAACGCGATTACTGCGGTTATCTGTAGGATTCAATACGTTTCTAGGGGTGTTGTGTTTATTTGGTTATATTGAAATAACAGAAGTTTTCTTTGAAATTCATAACTATTATGCCCGATGCACATAACGAGGTCAGGAACACTATCTCTGGTAACTTTTCTTTTTACATTTATCTGGATGTTAAATTAATCCAAAAAACTCGAGTTTAATTTCTCTACTTCCACCACTGTAATTTATTTCTGCTCCGACTTGGGACAAACAGGCATCTTGAACTGGGTGGAACTCAATTCTAAGAATGATGAAGAGGATTTCAAGAGGATTACCAAGAGGATTCAAGAGGATTCCAAGAGGATTCCAAGGAGGCGTTCCAAGAGGATTTTCAAGAGGATTCCCAAGAGGATTCAAGAGGATTCCGAGAGGATTCCAAGAGGATTCCAGAGGGTTCGAGAGGAATTCCCGAGAGGATTCGAGAGATCTCCGAGAGGATTTCAAGAGGTTCCGAGAGGATTCGCAAGAGGATTCCAAGAGGAATTCAAAGGATCCGAGAGGATTCCAAGAGGATTCCCAAAAGGTGTTCCGAGAGGATTTAGTAAATGAATTAATGATTAAACTAACAAAAAAAAGCATATAAAATTTGGATATTGTATTTTTGTTGTTGTTCTAAAAGCTGTACATGGTTTTGTAACAAAAATAAGATAACATTACATGAAAACAAATGAAGTTTGATCAACTGGGAATGTTATTGTGCGATATGATCATTTGGATTCCAAGTTAAAATGAGCAGATAGCAGAGAGCTATTTTGGAGAGAGCAGTAGACGAGGAATTGCAGATAGATAGAGAGAGCATATTTCATATATGGGAGAAGATTTAAGACAGCAGACAAAGAGAGCAGGGAGCAGAGAGAGAGAGAGCAATAGAGAACAGCGTAGAGAGCAGATAGAGAGCAGTTAAGATAGAGATGCAGGGTAGAGAGAGAGCAGATATAGAGAGAGCAGATGGATTAGAGAGGGCAGCTAGAGAGAGAGTGGATAGAGAGAGAGAGCAGATAGAAAGTGAACAGAAGAGAGAGCAAGGATAGAGTGGGCAGCTAGAGAGAGAGCAGATAGAGAGATGAAGAGCGAGAGAGCAGATAAGAGAGAGCTGATAGAGAGCAGATAGATTAGAGAGAA
>NC_036866.1:338081-354711 GCF_002910315.2 Salvelinus sp. IW2-2015 | reverse complement strand
GTCAAGTCAGCGGAGTGAACCAGTCAGTCGGCGAGTTCAAACTAAGTCAGGAGTCAACCAGTCAGTCGGCGCTAGTCAACCAGTCAGTCGGCGAGTCAACCAGTCAGTCGCGCGAGTCAACCAGTTCAGTCAGCGATGCAGTCGAACCAGTCAGTCAGCGAGTCAACCAGTCAGTTCGCGAGTCAAACTCAGTGCGAGTAACGCGTCAGTCAGATCAACCACTCTGTCGCGAGTCAACCAGTCGGCGAGTCAACCAGTCAGTCGGCGAGTCAACCATCGTCGAGCGAGTCAGACCAGTCAGTCAGCGAGTCAACCAGTCATCGCAGTCAACATCCGTCAGCGAGTCAACCAGTCAGAGGAACATAGTCCAGAGTCAACATCCGTCAGCGAGTCAACCCAGTCGTCAGCGGTTCAACCAGTCAGTCCGAGTCCAACCCAGTCAAGTCAGCGAGTTCAACCCAGTCCAAGTCAGCGAGTCAACGGAGTCGTCAGCGGCAGTCAACCAGCAGCAGCGAGTCAACTTAACTCAGTCAGATGCATCACAAACGTCTTCGAGCCTGAAGGTCAACCAATAGTTCACGAGTCAACCAGTCAGCGCGAGTCAACACTGCGGCGAAGTCAACACGTAGGTCCAGCGACTAACCAGGTTCAAAGTCGGCGAATCGCAACCAGTCATAGCGCGAAGTCAACCAGTCTCGCAAGTCACCAGCAGTCATGTCACCACAGATCCGTTCAGCGAGTCAAACCAGTCAGACAGTCGAGTCACTACTCAGTCAGTAGTCATACGAGCCAAGTCACGGCGAGTCAACCATCCTGTCCAGCGTCAACAGTCCGTCAGCGGGTCAACCAGTTCAGTCTGTAGCTAATCCCAGGAATTGACATTGCATCATACAATAGATCGTCAGTTGGTGATTATCCACAGTCAAAAGATGTCATTTGCATTTATACAGCAGTGCATCAACTGGCTGGTCATTCATGCGTGAATATTTAGGCACACAGTCAGCTCGAGTAAGTGGTTGGTAATTCAATTTGAATCATTTAGTCTACAACAGTCATAGTCAAACTGTGTGTCATTTCATGGTGAATCAGTTTATCTACACAGTCAGTATCCAACTGGTTCGGTATGTTCATGTAGAACTCATATTAGTCTACACAGTCAGGATCAAACTGGTTGTCATGCATAGGTCGAAGTCATTTAGTCTACACATCAGTGGAGTTTTTCAACTGAGAGTTGGTCATTTATGGAAATGCATAGTTTACACAGTCAGAACGAATGAACTCTGGTTTGGTTCCCCTCTCTCGTCCACCTGCCAGGATATTGAAGTATGTTACATCTGGCCCAGGTATCGGTGCACTGAGGAGTGTCACCATTTTGTTGTCGTGACCTTAGGAAGTCATTGTATTAGTGTACACAGAGACCTGTTCATCTTCCACTGTTCCCGCAAGGTCCAACTGTATGTCCTCTAATGTAAACATTTTGGGAAGCCTAGTGGGAAGCCTATTGGGAAGCCTAGTGGGAAGCCTAGTGGGAAGCCTTTTGGGACGCCTAGTGGGAAGCCTAGTGGGAAGCCTATTGGGAAGCCTTTTGGGAAGCCTATTGGGAAGCCTTTTGGGAAGCCTATTGGGAAGCCTAGTGGGAAGCCTAGTGGGAAGCCTATTGGGAAGCCTTTTGGGAAGCCTAGTGGGAAGCCTATTGGGAAGCCTTTTGTGAAGCCTTTTGTGATGCCTATTGGGAAGCCTAGTGGGAAGCCTAGTGGGAAGCCTAGTGGGAAGCCTAGTGGGAAGCCTATGTCTTAATGTTTCATACAGCATAACATCTTCAAGACTGTGACTTATGATTCTATTACTGTTTATGTCTGACCCACCTCTCCCTCTCTCTCTTCTTTACTCCACTCTACTCAGAGATCTTCTTCGGATAGGAGTGACATTGGCAGGCCACCAGAARAAGATTCTAGGCAGCATTCAGGACATGAGACTACAGATGAACCAAACACTGCCTGTCCAGGTCTGAGATGGACCAACCAGAGAGACAGGACAGGAAGGAGAGGAACTGTGCCAGAGAGAGCCAACGGGAAACCCTAGCTGCCTGACCATCTCAGCCAATCAGATGAAGACAAACCTGGCTTGCAGTGCCTCGAAGGGACTAGACGTTGTTGCTTCTTCTTCTGTCTTCCACGCCAATGTTTCCTGTTGTGTTCTACGTTATTAGTCCCACGTTTTGACAAGGTTTAGCTGAATGATTTTTGTAAAAAAAAAAAAAAAACTGTTTCTAAAGAGAAGAAACGGAACCCATAATCCCATGTGTGCCTCACTTGGTCCAGTGTGGGGTGATCGTTTGCATGCGCGCGTGTGTTTTCGTGAGGATGGCTGGGACTCAACCCCTTCCCACCCCACCCATCTCCTTGTATCCTGAACTTGGTCATCCTCCTGTGAAAACCCATCTCCTTGAACCTTGAACCTTGACCCTAACATCTGTCGGACAGCCCCCCTGACAGACATTAAAGTTGGAAGTGGACGAACATTGTTTGAGTTTAAAAATACAGAAAAAAGCTGAAAAAGTGAACAAGCGTTCACACGCAAAAAAATGAAGTGTTTGGACACGATAGATGAAATCCTTCCCATGCTACAACTTGTGTGTGTGTGTGTGTGTGTGTGTGTGTGTGTGTGTGTGTGTGTGTGTGTTATTCCCCATCTTCATATTGAAGGTGTATTATTATAAACAAGGCCACTGAGAAGGACGTGGAGGAGAAGTGTAAAGGGTGAAAGGTCAGAAGATCACCAGAGGTCAAATGAGAGCATCTGAGATGGCCGCAATAGTTTGGCCTAAAAATTCTCTGACAGACCTCTTTCTAAGACGTAGGCGAGAACATTGGCTCATATGCCTCATCAACTGTGTCTGTCCTACTATAATAATTGTTGTCTATTTGTTTTTATCAGCCCTCCATTTAGATTTTCTGTTCCATAGTTATTGGGGTTTGTGTTTCAAGATAGTACTTCCTGTTTGGCTGGTCAGAGTTTAGTACTTCTTGTTGGCTGGTCAGAGCTAAGTACTTCCTGTTGGACTCTTTCTGTGATGTCGGGGAGCTAGGCGAGGACTGTGGCAACATACCGGCCTTTTGTGTGTTGAGTGTGTTTGTGTGTGTGTGTTTATGAATGCGAGAGTGTAACAAGTTACACACACATACTGTACAATGCAGCTTCAGCTATATCCCCACTGTGGAGAATTAGCGCATGAACTGAACAGTGACAAGGAGCAACAATTATATGGGAAACAGTTACGCTTTATTCTGTGGACAAACTGTTCATGTTTTTTATTTTATTGAAATACAAAATGTTTGGAAATATACACTATATGCATCCACAATAGAGCAGACACACGTAACTTTCTTTTTACATTTATCTGGATGTTAAATTAATCCAAAAAACTCGAGTTTAATTTCTCTACTTCCACCCACTGTATTTATTTCTCTCCCCACTTGGACAAACAGGCCATTTGAACTGTGGACTCATTCTAAAGAATGATGAAGAGGATTCCAAGAGGATTCCAAGAGGATTCCAAGAGGATTCCAAGAGGGTTCCAAGAGGGTTCCAAGAGGATTCCAAGAGGATTCCAAGAGGATTCCAAGAGGGTTCCAAGAGGATTCCAAGAGGATTCCAAGAGGATTCCAAGAGGGTTCCAAGAGGGTTCCAAGAGGATTCCGAGAGGATTTCAAGAGGGTTCCGAGAGGATTCCAAGAGGATTCCGAGAGGATTCCGAGAGGATTCCGAGAGGGTTCCGAGAGGATTCCGAGAGGATTCCAAGAGGGTTCCGAGAGGATTCCAAGAGGATTCCAAGAGGATTCCAAAAGGTGTTCCGAGAGGATTCAGTAAATGAATTAATGATTATAAAAACAAAAAAAAGCATATAAAATTGGATATTGTATTTTTGTTGTTGTTCTAAACAGCCTGTACATGTTTTGTAACAAAAATAAGATAAATTACATGAAAACAAAATGAAGTTTGATCAACTGGGAAAATGTTATTGTGAGATTGATCATTTGATTCCAAGTTAAATGAGCAGATAGAGAGAGACTATTTGGAGAGAGCAGATAGAGAGAATGCAGATAGATAGAGAGAGCATATTTATATAGAGAGAAGATTAAGACAGCAGACAAAGAGAGCAGGGAGCAGAGAGAGAGAGAGCAAATAGAGAACAGCGAGAGAGCAGATAGAGAGCAGTTAGATAGAGATCAGGTAGAGAGAGAGCAGATATAGAGAGAGCAGATGGATAGAGAGGGCAGCTAGAGAGAGAGTGGATAGAGAGAGAGAGCAGATAGAAAGATGACAGAACGAGAGAGCAGATAGAGTGGGCAGCTAGAGAGAGAGCAGATAGAGAGATGACAGAGCGAGAAAGAGCAGATAGAGCAGAGAGCTGATTGGAGAGAGCAGATAGACAGGATGAGATAATAGAGAGAGAATATAGTATGGGAGAGATTTAAGAAGCAGCAATTAGAGAGGGCAGCTAGAGAGAGAGCGATAGAGAGAGAGCAGATAGAGAGAGCAGATAAGAGAGTAGATAGAGAGAGAGCAGCTAGAGAGCAGCTAGAGAGATAGCAGATAGACAGAGGGCGATTAGAGAGAGGGAGAGCAGATGAGAGAATAGAGAGAGCAGATAGATAGATAGAGAGAGATAGAGAGAGAGAGCAGATAGATAGTAGAGAGAGAGAAGATAGAGAGAGAGAGCAGATAGAGAGAGAGCAGATAGAGAAGAGCAGATAGAGAGAGCAGAGAGAGAAAGCAGATAGAGAGGAGAGCAGATCTAGAGAGAGATGAGAGCAGATTGAGAGAGATTAGCATAGAGAGAGAGATTCAGAGGAGAGAGAGAGCGCATAGAGAGAGAGGAGCAGATAGAGAGCAGATAGATTGGGCCCGAGAGCAGATAGATAGATAGAGAGAGCAGATAAAGAGAGAGAGCAGATAGAGAGAGAGAGAAGCAGATAAGATGCAGATTAGAGAGAGATCAGATAGAGCGAGTTGAGAGCAGTTAGAGAGAGAGAGCAGAATAGATAGAGAGCATATGGAGAGAGCAGATAGATAGAGAGAGAGCAGATAGATAGAGAGCAGATAGATAGAGAGAGAGCAGATAGATAGAGAGCAGAAGATAGAGAGCGAGATAATAGAAGAGAAGTAGAAAGAGAGAGCAGATAGAGGAGAGAGAGCAGATAGGAGAAGAGAGAGAGCAGATAGATAGAGAGCAGTATAGATAGATAGAGAGAAGATAGAAAGAGAGAGCAGATAGAGGGAGAGAGAGCAGATAGAGATAGGAGAGAGCAGATAGATAGAGAGAGAGCAGATAGATAGAGTGAGAGAGAGAGCAGATAGAGAGAGAGAGAGAGACAGATAGAGAGAGAGAGAGAGCAGATCGAGGGAGAGAGAGAGGCAGATAGAGGTAGAGAGAGAGACATGGAGAATTTAGAGAGTGAGAGTGCAGATAGAAAGTGCGAGCAGATAGAGAGAGAGAGCAGACAGCGAGGGATTGAAGAGGAATAGAAAAAGAGAGAGAGAGGAAGGGAGAAGTAGCGAGTAGTTCGGGACAGCTGCAATTAGAGACATGTTGTGCATAGGTTGGAGCATTTCAAGGGGTTGTAAACCGTGGTTACCCTGTGGTTAGACCATTAGAGGTATACTTGCTGTCTAACAACCTCACTCTCCCTTCAAGTGTATGTTTCTACGTTTCCTTTCAAATTCTAAAGATAGCTGCCAAGGCTAGATTTTTTTTAGCTGTACCATCCCTTCGCCTCAATCTTTCATCAAGAGGAGAATATTGTGTAGTTCTATGAAGTTGTSACTACTTGTCTTTCATACACCTTTATCCAAATGAAACTTCAGGACTACCCTAAATGCACCCAACAGACGATGGAGATTTTCACTGTGTTTGTACATCTACAAATTGTTCCGTTGTACCAAGCTGTACCTTTACCCCAAGTCCTTCAAAACAGGGCCGACACGCTACTCACCCTGTACAGCTCTGTGACCGTTCTCAACGCAACCTTTAGGTCCAGAGATGGAGGGCCATTAGAGAAACCATTCTTAAAACGATAGGGCCATAAACGGAACTCCGTCAGGGGGCTCGGTGTGTGTGCAGCTCAACGACTGGGCCCTCGTCCACTGCTGTCAGACAAGTGGCCCCTTCAACCTGGTCTCAGGGGTAGACGTAACATGAATTTAAATCCAGAACACTCTAGTTAGCATGATTTTTCGTATGGTATGTATTAATTTGTGGATGTCCATCATCTATTACGTTTAATATGTTATGAATTTCAATTAGTTGTTGCAAATGTTCGCTAGGTGGCTAACAATAAAGTTAGTTAGGTGGCTAACAAAAATGTTAGCTAGGCGTCTAACAATAAAGTTAGTTAGATGGCTAACAATAATGTTAGCTAGGTGGCTAACAATAAAGTTAGTTAGGTGGTTAACAATAATGTTAGCTAGGTGGCTAACAATAAAGTTAGTTAKCTGGTAAACATTRGMTAGGCGTTAGGATTTAAGGTTAGGGCCAGTAGTTGTTTTGAAGGGGAAGGGTTAGCTAACATGCTAAGTAGTTGCAAAGTATCTAAAAAGTAGTAAGTAGTTGCTAATTAGCTAAAATGCTAAATTTGTCCGTGATGAGATTTGCACACGCAACCTTTGAGTTACTAGACGTTTGCGTTAAACATCTACCTATCCACCCCAACCCGACCCTACTTTTGTTTTTGCCTTAAGTAACATTCTGTCTGATGTAATCATACCAAATGTAACATATGATACTAATTTTGGGTGTGTCGGATTTCAGTTTACTATGTTACGTATATATTCTATGAGACCCGGGCTGACCCCTTGGACTCAGCTTGTCAGAGTGATTAAAGCGGCGGCCGATCTGCCACTCCGAGACATACATTCACAGAACAGCGCAGACATATGACCAGCCGGACTATGATTATTTGTCTTTATTTCATGCGCGGGCTGCAATCATTCTGTCGGGACTCTGCCACTCTGCCTGATTAGTACAGTGCGGGGACCAACAACCTTTGCCTGGAGACAGGAAGAAATCAGGCAGAAATCTGAAGCGCTCACTGTAGGATATCAGTGTTTTAGTAAGGATGGAGTGGGGTTGATGGCTGAGGGATGGGATGTACCACCTGTATGGGGAGGGGTGGTAATTACAGTGCTACCCCCCCCCCCCCACACAGATTCTCTTCCAGACAGTCTCTGAGCTGTCTGGCTAGGAGTTGATCAATCCAATATGTGAAAAATAATAGTTCCTGTGTTTTAAAGTAGTGTGATGTACAGTAGTGTCCACGCATCAAAGTTTTGCAATATTCATCTTTCTGTCTTTCCTTTGAACCTTCTTAAAGCCATAAAAGACATTATGCAACAACAAAAAAATCATTATTTTGATTTAATTTTAATCTTATTTTATCATAGAGGCACAGTACAACACTGATAGTGATAACAATAACATTCTCAAAGTTCATCAGACACAACTTTCCAAACCTTAATATGTAGATGAATGCTATCAGAGAGGTGGCTGTGTATTTTGGGTTGTCAATCAATCAATCAATCAATCAATCAAATGTCTTTTATGAAGCCCTTTTCACATCAGCAATTGTCGCAAAGTGCAATACAGAAACTCAGCATTTCGCCGTTTAAGCAGGAAGACATTTCTGCCTGCTTGAACGGGCGAATAGCTCAGATACACATGAAAACATGAGATGACTCATCGATAGAGCAACGTTCAAAGATACACAAATACGATATGACATAAAACAATGGGTGAATCCTTCCTTTAAGGCCAGATCGTTCTTCAAAATGTTCAAACGTTCATAGATGACCAACAGGGTCAAAGAGTAACCACAGTGGTTATAGATGGTGCAACAATACAGTGTTTTGTTTTTATTTAACTAAGCAAKTCAGTTAATAAGAACACATTCTTATTTACAATGACAGCCTACCAGGGAACAGTGGGTTAACTGCCATGTTCAGAATGACATATTTTTACCTTGTCAGCTCGGGGATTCAATCCAGCAACTTTTCAGTTACAGGCCCACTGCTCTAACCACTAGGCTCTCTGCCACCCTTAGGTTATCTGCTGCCCCATTTCAAAAGTACAAATGGCCGGTGTCAATTTTCCACGTATATTATCCATACTGCCTGGAGATGCAGTGACACGGGAGGATGGATATATCTGGGATCTAGAGAGAGTAAAAACATACTGGGGGATAGCAATCACAGTCGCCTTACCAACATCTCAAACCTAAATATTCCTTCCTATCTCTCCATCTCTCCCCACCCAATCAGCCAACCTCCACCGCTAGTGGCAAAAGAACAAGACGATGAGGTGATGAACATGAATCTGAACGAGGGGGGGGGGGAGGAATGTTGAATAAAAATCACATGTTTGACATGCTGATTCATGAACAAAATGGCAGCTCGGAGTTTGATTCATGAGAAAAAGCTTGGTTGAACTGTTTGTGAGTGGTACATGCTGTGCTAAGTCTTGGGTTTGGCTCCTGGGGGGGGGGGGGGGGGGGGGGACTAGGAGATGACGTGAAGTGATGAGCTCTGATGCAGCAGCTACACATCTTTAAAAGGGATTTAAAATCAAATAAAAAATGTTTTATTGTATTTTGTACCCTTTAATAAGGAGACGTTCCTAACAGATGTTTTCATGCGTATGACCTTACATTGTGACGTATCATTATCTTATGGTCTCGTTGAATCAGATCTTACTGACCTGTATTTCTGCTTAGTGCTGACATGTGAGTGGAATGGAATGTGTGTGTGTGTGTGTGTGGGTGTGTGTGTGTGTGTGTGTGTGTGTGCGTGTGTGTGTGTGTGCTAGTATTATCATGTTCTACCGAACTAATCCAATCAGAAGAGACTATACATTTATTGTAGATCCCCAGTATCTCTCTGTGCCAATCGCCCCCCGTCGCCCCCCGTCTCCCCCCGTCTCTCTGAAAGTATAGGGAGTTTACACTCCTCCCACTCCTCTAACCCTACCACACTTCAACCAATCCTATGACTTTATAACTCCAACCTTTTCCTGTAGTTGATTTTTTTCCCCAGACATGTTCTTTCTACATTTGTCACTGTTTTATATACATATATACTTTTAAAAAAAATAATACGGCTGTGTTCTGGTCACTTTGCAAATCCAAAAGGTGGAGTGAGATGTTTAGGACAACATTTACATGTATAGTGAAAGGAATAGGAAGACAAATATTGAAATGGTTTTGTTCCTCTCTGAAAGTTTTGAGATGTATTTAATGACAAAAAAAATAATAATAATTGATTTAAAAAAATGATGCTTTCTTGTAGAAATATTTTTTAAAGACACTTTTTTGCGATTAAATTATTTAAGAAATGTGAGTCTTTTGAGTGTTTTTATTTTTCATTTTTATACACATTTTATACACATTTTATATATTCATATACTACTGTATATTATACCAGTGAGAAACATTTTCACAGGAGTCTTCTTTTTCTCCCACCAAAGCAAATATTTTCAAGGATGTAAAAAAGACAATTTAAGAAATCACAACATAATTTAGACTGAAAAATAATTGTCTGAAAAACATCAATTTGGTAAAGAAGTTAACAGCTGCCRAGAACTTGCTTTTTATTTTCCTCTCAGATTTTTTGTTACTGTCTTTTAATGTTCTGTTAATAAAGGCAGCTCTTTCCAGACATTTTATACAGTTTAAACACATTTCTAGCACTTAGGTTTTCAAAATAGTCTCAGTTGATAGTCGCAACAGCAGCTCATCGTAAGATAGCGATCAGCATAAAAACGACGCCCCGGTCCCAGCCTCAACTTTCTAATCATCGCTCATGTACAGCATTCCAAACATCACCATTTTGTTCTTCCCGTTCCACTGACCTTCCTGCTTTTCCCCCTTCGTATTTTTMGTTTCAGACAGGTCTAAGCCACATTATTTTCTCTCCTTTGAAAACAGCCCGAGGACATTAATGCCCAGCTACAGTCTGTTAAATCTGCTGGAATACTATCGTTCATCTGTCTACTGGATATTGATTCATTCACTATAATGGTCCTTCTGCTACTGACTAGTATTAGCGTGAGGTACAAAATAAAAAATAAGGTGTCCATTTTAGGACGGCCTCTGTTATAGCAGGACCTTCAATCTCAGCAGGACTTACATTATGGCAATAGTATTTTAACGTAGTTCAGTAGTTAKTTCTTGCTCTTGACCAGGATCAATTCCTGAATCCACATGAAGTAGAATATTAAAAACAAAAAAGGATTTTCATATCTGCGTCAGACACTAAATTGCGTGGTGGAAGAATTAGGAARAACATTGGAGCAACAGTAGCGTTTTGTAAAAACCTCTGATCTCGACACCGGACAGGCACGGCAAATGCATCAGACACACACGTGTCAACTCATTACATCTCTTAATACACTGAACAAAAAAATATAAATGCAACATGTAAAGTGTTGGTCCCATGTTTTCATGAGCTGAAATAAAAGATCCCAGAAATGTTCCATACGCACAACAATATCCTTATTTCTCTAAAATGTGGTTCACAAATTTGTTTACATCCTTGTTAGCGAGCATTTCTCCTTTGTCAAGATWATCCATCCACCTGACAGGTGTGGCATATCAAGAAGCTGATTAAACAGCACGATCATTACACAGGTGCACCTTGTGCTGGGGACAATAAAGGGCCACTGTGAAATGTGCAGTTTTGTCACAAGAGATGTCTCAAGTTTTGAGGGAGCGTGCAATTGGCCTGCTGACTGCAGGAATGTCCACCAGAGCTGTTGCCAGAGAATTGAATGKTCATTTCTCTACCATAAGCCACATCCAACGTCATTTTTGAGAATTTGGCAGTACGTCCAACCGTCCTCACAACCGCAGGTCACGTGTATGGTGTCGTGTGGGCGAGCGGTTTGCTGATGTCAACGTTATGAACCTAGTATGGACAAGCGTAAGTTGATGTCAACGTTATGAACCTAGTATGGACAAGCGTAAGTTATGGACAAAGAACAGAATTKCATTTTTTATCAATGGCAACTGGAATACACAAAAATACACACCGAGATGCTGAGGCCCATTGTGAGGCCCATATCTGTGAGCAACAGATACATATCTGTATTCCCAGTCACGTGAAATCCATAGATTATGTCCCAATGAATTTATTTACATTTACATGATTAAAAATCKATGAAAATGTTGYATGTTGCGTTTCTACTTTTGTTCAGTCTAATATGAAGTCGACCATCTCTATAAGCACAGGATAACTAATATCACTGTTTTGTTTTAGAGTGGAAAACAGAAGATGAAGGGATCACATGTTCCACATCCTCCTCGGAGCCATGTCCCCTGACTCTGTCTATCTCACGTTCTCTCTACCCTTCTCCTCGTCTATTTAAAAAAGGGAASTCGGATCGGGTGGTCTCTGCGTTCCGGGTAGAGCGAGATGCGCTCAGAGAAGTCACAACAGAAGACTATGGAGGCTTGTGTTGCAGTAGCAGAATACATTCTCGGATCAGAGGAGTTGAAAAGGGGGGGAGCAGAAACCAAACTCGAATTGAGACTTTTTATTTTATTTTTATGATGTCCTCTTTTTTTCTCTCACCGTTCTCTTTAGATGAGGTTGGGGCCCTGTTCCCCTGAAATTCATTCCACTGCCCTAATATGTATGTCTGGGGGGGGGGGGGGGGGGGGGGGGCTACCCAAATGAATGTACGGGATTTGGGATGAGTTATATGTACCAGTACCAGTATGAGGTACTGTTGTCATTCCTATGGCTAGTGATGTGGTGTTACGTCCTGCTTCAGAGTAATGATTGTTTCTGGCCTATTTCATCAACATAATGAGATGGAGAATTATTGAGACGTCAATAGAGAATAATTGCTTATCCCTCTGGTTGCTACGACGGCTTTTGTATAAAACCATTGTATATGCACTAACACGTCTTTAGTTGTGTGTTGGGTCCCAAAGAGGATTAACACGAAGCAGAATCATACACACACCACCAAACACGAGAGGAAATCAGTTTCCTCGCACATCCCTTCCCCTAGCCTCACATGGCTCTCTCTAGCGCTCTCTCTATCTCTCTTGCTCTCTACTCTCTCTCTCTCTCTCTCTCTCTCTCTCTCTTCTCTTCTCTCTCTCTCTCTCTCTCTCTCTCTCTCTCTCTCTCTCTTCTCTTCTCTCTCTCTCTCTCTCTCTCCAGCTCTCTCTCTCCAGCTCTCTCTCTCATCTCTTCTGCTATAATCCTATTTTTATTTTTCTGACTGGCTATGACCTGACAGCTGTACTGTGACATGGAGACCTGCACATTGTACTGTACTGACTGCACGATGCTGGACTGACTGACTACTATCACTGTGACTGCTGATGACGGCTGAATATGTGAATGGATCTGGCATAAATGCAGACAAACAGTGTTGAAGCTGTGCAGAGACACCAACCTACTGACACATTAATTACAGCTCTGTAGCCACAACTTACTAATTGGCCCTGCTTCCCCACAAAAACGGGCCAAGAGTGTGAATGTGTGTGTGTGTGTGTGTGTGTGTGTGTGTGTGTGTGTGTGTGTGTGTGTGTGTGTGCAGATAGAAAAATAGAGTTTGTGAGTGTGTGTGTGTGTTGTGTGTTGTGAGTACATATGTTCACTACTGATCCAACAAAGAAATATATCGCACTACTAATCCAGAGAAATATATTCACTACTAATCCAACAGAGAAATATATTCACTACTAATCCAACTGGGAAATATATTCATCTATAATCACAGAGAATATATTCACTATTTTATCCAGAGATATATTACGCACAATCCAGAGAAATATATTCACATACTAATCCAACAGAGAAATATATTCATACTAATCCAGAGAAATATATTCACTACTAACTCCACAGAGAAATATATTCACTACTAATCCAGAGAAATTATTCACTGCTAATCCAACAGAGAAATATATTCACTACTAATCCAACAGAGAAATATATTCACTACTAATCCAGAGAATATATTCCTACTGATCCAACAGAGAAATATATTCACTAACTCTTCCAACAGGGAAATATTATTCACTACTAATCAACAGAGAAATATATTCAATTTAATCCAGAGAAATATATTCACCCTAATCCAGAGAATATATTCACTACTAATCCAACAGAGAAATATATTCACTACTAATCCAACAGAGAAATATATTCACTACTAATCCAGAGAAATATATTCATACTACAACAGAGAAATATTTCACTACTAATCAACAGGAAAATATATTCATATAATGCCGAAGAGAATATATTCACTACTAATCCAACAGAGAAATATATTCACTACTAATCCAAGGGAAATATATTCACTACTGAATCCAACAGGGAAATATATTCACTATGATCCAACAGGGAGAATATATTCCATACTGATCCAACAGGAATATATTCACTACTAATCCAACAGGAAATATATTCACTACTAATCCAACAGAGAAATATATTCATTATTTATCCAGAAGAAATATATTCAACTAATCCAAAGAAAATTATATTGCACTACTAATCCAACAGAGAAATATATTCACTACTAATCCAGAGAAATATATTCACTACTAATCCAGAGAAATATATTCATCTGTCCAATATGCACTTACTAATCCAACACGAGAATATATTCACTACTAATCCACAGAGAAATATATTCACTACTAATCAACAGGAAAATTCCCGCAAAGAGATATACTGCACTACTGATTCAACAGAGAAATTATATCACTACTATGTTCCAGACGAGAGAATGATGTCATAAGTCCAGAGAAAATATATTCACTGTGGACTATCCAACAGAGAAATATAGTTCAAGTGCGCATATCGAAAAGAGACATGTGCCTACAAGTGTGAGAAAACGTGTGTCATAAAATGTTGTAATTGCCTTTCCAGCGGCCATCTGTTAAATGTCAGCGTATGAATCGCACGGTCGCAAATCACAGGTCCTATTATAATAATATTATTTAGTATTTCTGTCCTGTACATGACAGGAGGTGCAGGACGGGGAGGTGGTGAGAATGTCTGCCTGTCTACCYACGATTCTCTCTTAATTCTGCCATAAAACCAGCTTTTAATACAATKTAACCACCTAGGATGTTAAAGGAAACTAATTATGATCCTCTTTACATCTTTCTGAGGTGTCTGTGACATTGAAGCTATATTTGTTGGCCTGTTAAACCCGTAAAAAAGTTATATGAGATATACATCTTTATTGGGTTAATCTTGCCAAAATAAAAGTTTCTCCAATTGAAACCACTTCTGGGGCGGTCACCTCTATTCAAAATAACATCACAAGGGATTATCCTATCCCAAAAATATTTAACCCCCTCCTTTTATTCTCTCCAAAGGGGGCAGCCTTTATTCTCTGTCCCCAAAACAAGTCAAATCAAATCAAATTGTATTGGTCACACACACATTGTTAGCAGATGTTATCGCGAGTGTAGCGAAACGCTCCAACATGGAAATATAAGTTACCCAAATATAAGTTACCCAAATATAAGTTACCCACTGATAAAACAAAAATATCCCACAGGATTACGAACATGCACAGAGATGCTTGACATTCACTTTCAAAGCTTTGAATCAAAAGGCGTATGACAGGAACATTGCACGTAATAAACTATAATTTTATGTCTATGAGATAATATAGGCTAGTTTTCAATAGGACCACAAATAAATATGCCATATATATATATATATATATTTCATGTTAGAACACATGGTATATATATATATATATATATACACCATGTGTTCTAACATGAAATTCAGAAACATTCAGAAACCCCTCCAAACACGCAAGATGGTCTGCAAGATAATGAAGCATGCTTACTGATACTGCCTGCTGAGCTAACGTCCTCATCAGAGTGCAGCAGACCTCTCTTGGGGCTTCGTGTGTTCTGTATGTCTGACTACTCGTCTCGGGGGAAGATCTAATTGTTTACGTTGCGGAATCGGAGGTGGCGTAGTCATTAGAATACTAACCCGAAATCCATATGAGCTCCTTAAGGCGATCTCCATCCCTAATCTATTTACCGCATTTCACAACTTTTAGGCTTGAAACCTTGTGTCGGACATCGTCGTTAAATCGATTCGAGCTAAACATGGAAGATTAGCTTTAACCCCCCCTAGAGTCGATGTCCGTGCCCCCGCGGAAATCTAATTAACATATATATATTTTTAAATCTGTCAGTTTAAGCTAGAGATATCTGTGGTGAAAGGTGACAGAGCTAGAGAGATGTTTGTCAGACCATGAGACATCCTGAAAATCTGTCTTCTCACAAAATCATATTTAGCGTCCAAACGGTTGGGCTTAGAAACTATTTTGACCCTTCTATGGAAATATCAGTACGTTTTGCTCTATGAACCCCACAAGCATCTTGGGATTTGTCTGGATGCCACCTAGTACCAGTTAAAACAATGAATAGAATTATATATGGAGAATGTTTACTGTCAAAAACAAGGGGTTCAAGACAGACTCTTCAGAACAAACTTCCTTTAGACTTTTTTGAGGGACTACCTGTTGTTCCATGTAGTGAATCTGTTATTCAGTTATTTTGTATGGGCTAATTAGCATTAACACCCCCCCAAAAAATTCATACAATATATTATTACACTATTTTTGGGATACTTCAATGGGTCTTAAATTTCAAAATCAAACAGTTACATGATCATTGGTATGACCTTCTTAAAACAATTCAATATACTATAGTTAAGTACATTTATTTAATGGGGGGGACCAAGAACCAGAAATGGGTGGCAATGGGAAATCAGCTAATTGTATCACAATTAGCATTGAAAATTGCCTTAAACTACAATGCATTGTATTTAAACACTGTTTCAGCTGTTCATGTCCCTAATCTATTCAAACAAATCTATTTGAAAATAAACACAGGGAAAATGTGGATGATAGATACACGTTATCTTAAGTAGTAATTGAATAATGCTGAACTTTTGAAAGCAGCGATGAGATGGAATGGTAGTGCTAATGTTTCTTCCTTCTTTTAACAACTGATCTGATTCTGACATGTTTGGAAAAGGTAGAAAGCAATGAGGTGGGAACTTGGAAACCAACAATGTYTTCACCAATTCTCTAATGTAAAGGAATGGAGGACAAAATATAGATTGTAGAGATATTCTAACATGGCCATTTTCATCAGTATTATACTAAGCAAGTCAGWTAAGAACACAATCTTATTTACAATGACAGCCTACCAGGGATTAACTGCCTTGTTCAGGGGTAGAACGACATATTTTTACCTTGTCAGCTCGGGGCATTTGATCCAGCAACCTTTTGGTTACTGGCCCAATGCTCTAACCACTTGGTTGGCGGTACTGCCACCTCTAACCACTGGCTCACCTGCCACTTAACCACTAGGCTACCTGCCACCTCAAGCACTAGGCTACCTGCCACTTCTAAACCACTAGGCCTCACCTGCCGCCTCTAACCACTAGGCTACCTGGCCACCCTCTAAGCCACTAGGCTCCTGCCACCTCGTAACCACTAGGCTACCTGCCACTCTAACCGCACTAGGCTACCTGCCACCTTCATAACCACTAGGCTACCTGCCGCCCT
>NC_036866.1:333992-337640 GCF_002910315.2 Salvelinus sp. IW2-2015 | reverse complement strand
ACTAATCATTTTGAAAGGGGAAACAGCCAGAAAATCTTCATTTTCTTACACAGCTCGAACAAAATCATAAAAAGTAAATGTGAGATTGTTTGGTCCTATGTTTTACAGAGCTGGTGTCTGGGAGATATTATGTCTGTAAATAGAGCCTTTGTGGTGGAAAACCATCAATCGGATGACTCCCTAGTTGGGAGTGACCTTGAGTGCCAGTGGGTGGCATAAACCTCCGCCCACCCATGGCTGAACCCCTGCCCAGTCATCTGAAATCCATAGATTAGTGCCTAATGAATTTAGATGGCTCATGGGCTTATTGAAACATTCTTAGCAGTTACCTTATCACAAACCAAAATATAAGATTGTTTTTGTTCCAAAAACTAATTAAAAAAAACATAATTTATAGCTTAAAAATGTATGAAAGGAAAAGACTACGTTAGCTATCTAGCTTGCAAACGATCCTCTTAGCTAGTCTGCTGAAGTTAGCTAGCTCATTAACTATCCTCTTAGCTAGTCTGCTGAAGTTAGCTAGCTAGCTAGCTCATTAACTATCCTCTTAACTAGTCTGCTGAAGTTAGCTAGCTAGCTCATTAGCTATCCCCACAGAATAATTTAGCTAGAGTTCGCCCAAAGTTTGCCTTCCATAATACCCAGTTCACTTGTTTTATTTAATAATTGAGCTTGGACACACCATTGACTAAACATTGACACTTGTGTCGTTGAATGTTGCTCCTGACTCCCGGGTCTGTCTCTGAGCACTGTCAGAATTTATTCTAATGACAGAAGCTCAGATGTGTTTTTGTTAGTTTTCTTTTAGTCTGCCAACTCAATGGAGCGGCCGGAAAAATGATTCCACCCAACAGGAAAACCAGAAAGAACGCATCGTCTTTTCGCTCTTTGCCCCAGATTGACAGCACTCGGACCCAATGAGAATGGGGTGGCACCAAGGGTGGCCAATCATATTTCAAGGGTGGCTAGTAACCCCCCCCCCCCCATACTGCCTCTGGTCACACGTACTGCCAGGTGTCCCCAGCTCTCTCTCTCCTCTCCATCCTCAGAGAGGATCCGAGTGAAGACCACCTAATGCCAGGTGACAGCCGGATAAAGGCAGGGGCAACGGGGGTCATTGATAATGTGTTAACATTCTTCRGGGCTTCGCAGCTGTGTAAGTTGGACAGAGAGGGTGGTGTTTTTATGTTCCACAAAGTGCCAACTCATTACGGACCCAGCTTCACCTTTCTGCACTGCCGTTGACCTGTAAACAACACGAGAAGTCAGAGTTGGCACGAAACAACGCGGCCAATGTGAAAAAAAACAACCCTTGAGTATGAGGCAAACACAGCGGGAAAGCGTAGCGTTTCACGCTAACAAAGGATATCGAAGGAAAATGAACCATTAGCCGAGCGAGAGAGCGAGAGACAGGCTGGCCATATTGGGTCTGGTGCTTCGCTGTTATTCTCGTTGCTTCCATATCTTTAGCTACTCCAATGGAGGTTTAGCACCAGAGATTGCCAGGCGGAGTTGGCACAGAAGAATTTGATTGGACAAAAGTACCCGAAATGTGACCCCGCCCGCGGCTTGACTGTGACATCACTGAGGATGGGGTCACTCAAAGGACAGAATGRGATGCATGATGGGAAATATTTTCAGAGGGCGGGGTGCAAGTTAAGGCGAGAGCCAGAATGTAGGACAGAGAGTGAACATCGAAAAAACAATCTGTATTCCTGTAAAATTTGGTTCTGATATTTTTTTGCMGTAGTTTGCATTCAAATTAAATACKAATTAAATATAGCTAATTTTTCAATGGAAAATAGGAAATTATTTTAGAAAGTATGTAGTCATCAAAATAAAATATTAAGTCAAGAATAWATGTCAGAAAAGTATCATTAACATGCATTTATACCAGTAATTTCATCAACTGAATAAACTGTAATTGTAAAAATATATATATGAAAAAAGGGTGTGATACTTACAGATTCTATGATATATAAACAATTTGAGACGAGAATAAACCCGCTGTGGCCACATTTCTCATTAACTGAGACGTACAGTATATCACATTACATTTGCTGGTCTATCTATGAGTAAATSTTAGCCAAAAATGAACACTGCCTGATTGGTCTATCAAGGAGTAAATGTTAGCCAATAAGAACATTAGAAAGGATCAGCTATTGTATCAGTCACAGACAGCTGTGTCCATTTTGGCCCAATATATTCTGGGCTGCTTGTGACAGTCACATGCTCACAAAAAGACATTTGTAAAAAAATGTTGAATACCAAGAAACCAACTATCAAACCTGGCATGTGGTATTTTAGTTTCTTTGTGACGGGAATATTTGATAAAGTCACCCTGTCTGTTTGAAAACCACCATGCTGTTCATTTTGTAGGTTTGAGGCAGAGAAATCTACTGTCTATCTTTCTGTTCTCATCTATCTCTTCCCCTCTACATCATTCTCTAACTCACAGATGGCTGAGTCCTCAGCGTCTACCTGTACAACAGCTGTCTCAAATCTCTCGCTCTCTCTGTGTGTGTGTGTGTGTGTCTGTGTGCATACAGTACATCATGTTACCGTGTGTGTGTCTCTGTGTGTGTGTGTGGGGTCTTAATTTTTTGATGTACTTAAGGCAACTTAAGGTAGACCCTTTTTTCAATTTTCGTTCTAAATATGACAATACCCAAATCTAACTGCCTGTAGCTCAGGCCCTGAAGCAAAGGATATGCATATTCTTGGTACATTTGAAAGGGAACACTTTGAAGTCTATGGAAATGTGAAAGGAATGTAGTAGAATATAACACAATAGATCTGGTAAAAGATAATTCATCGATAGATCTATGGATATCAAAATGAAATGTTAACCAGAGACTAAACAGTGTTTGTTAACATTACGTTGCTTACAAACAATTGAGTTAAACATGCTTATATGTGGGGTTCTGAGGGGTCGTGTTATGGGGTTCTGATGGGTCTGATGGGTTCTGATGGGATCTGGATGGGTTCTGGATGGGGTTCTGATGGGGTTTCTGATTGGGGTACTGCTATTGGGGTTCTGATGGGGTTCTGATGGGGTACTTGATGGGGTTCTGATGGGGTATTGATGGGGTTTCTGATGGGGTACTGATGGGGTTCTGATGGGGTTTCTGATGGGATTCGATGGGTACTGATGGGGTCTGATGGGTATCTGATGGGGTTCTGATGGGTACTGATGGGGTTCTGATGGGGGTTCTGATGGGATTCTGATGGGTACTGATGGGGTTCTGATGGGGTTTCTGATGGGGTTCTGATGGGATTCTGATGGGGTACTGATGGGTTCTGATGGGGTTTCTGATGGGGTTACTGATGGGGTGCTGATGGGGTTCTGATGGGGTTCTGATGGGGTTCTGATGGGATTCTGATGGGGAGCTGATGGGAGCTGATGGGGAGCTGATGGGTTTCTGATGGGGTTCTGATGGGATTCTGATGGGATTCTGATGGGGTGCTGATGGGGTTCTGATGGGATTTCTGATGGGATTCTGATGGTTTCTGATGGGATTCTGATGGGGTACTGATGGGGTTCTGATGGGATTCTGATGGGATCTCTGATGGGGTACTGATGGGGTACTGAATGGGGTACTGATGGGGTTCTGATGGGATTCTGATGGGGTACTGATGGGTTATGAC
>NC_036866.1:326643-329143 GCF_002910315.2 Salvelinus sp. IW2-2015 | reverse complement strand
CACTGAGTCTATTTATTTTAGGCAAAGTGATTTASAAAAGTAAACCTTCCACAGTGAACATATTAGCGATATGATGTCTACCCGTGTTAGTCAACAAAATGAAAGMTACAAAAACACACGTTTAGCATTTGTCTTGTCTAGCCTACTGTACCCAGGTCCATATCTCTTTGGGAACATACTTTAGATACAAAAAYGAATGCAATTAAYACAATGCGTTTCTTTAAGAATAGAGTAACGGCTTAGGTCGCTAAATTCTATTAAACAGATTCAAAATATCCAAAGATGGCAGCAGGTTGGGTAAGTAAACMCCGAAAGGTTACTTTGTTGGAATCCACGAGCTGACAAGGTGACACATCTGTCCATGTCCCCTTGAGCAAGGCACTTAACCCTACTTGCTCCAGGGATAATGGCTGATCCTGGCCGGGACCACACTCTCTGAGGGTGTCTCAGGGAGAGTTGGGAAATGCAARAAMWWAACWAATAATAGGATAACTATAAGCATCCACCATTTTWGTTTTATTTATGTATTATAAATATAATTGCATATAGAGAGAAAGAATGCAAAACTAAAGGCCACGCATGACGCCAATGCATTAAAAACTACATCGTGTCCCAGAGTTTTACCTAACCAGGTCATGAGATCAGGAAAAACTCCAGGCCCCAGAAAAGAAACATATGAATTTTTCCACACCACTTATGATGAACCTGCTTTAAATATTCTAACTTAGAAATGTCTCAACAGCATAGCAGAACTGTTTTACCCTATCAGAACCCAACATATAAGGCTTGAATGACTGTTTATAACAGGAACAGGAAACCATGTATAGCTTCAAAATATATTAAAAAGCTGTCAACTATCTTGTCCATTTCACCATCTCAGTAGGTTTATGTATTAGGCCTTTGTTAAATGTAGGGTAAAAGAGCGCTTTCACAGGCACAGATTACACCTAATACTGAACTAGGAAGAATGTTGGAGATTTTTTCACACACAGCAAATAAAGACACAGACCATTACGTTTCGCCTCAGATCTATAAGTGCCCCTACATTGTGCAGAGGGGCTCAATTGCCCTGTACACCGTGTGCAGTGACAGAGCTAGTAGCTGTGATGAATAGCTTTCAATCYGAGTACCGAATGGGTTCAGGAACCTTTCAGAAAAGGGTTTGGTCGCCTAATTACTATTGGGAGGAAAAGGCTATTTGGGTTACTTTGTAAGAAATTCATTAGAGTCTGATGGAGCACTTAGTTTGCATACACATAAAACATTAAATTTACCCTTGTGAAAGTTGGAATATGTTTTTTTGGGACACGGTAAGTTCGGTCTTAATTTTAATCCACTTAAGTGGCTTTAGATTGTAAGTTTATGTGCAGAGGGAAGTTGAAATAGTTTTTTTATCTTGTGAGGTGGGCATATTCAACTTCCTGGTGGGTTTTTGGTGGCTATAGCCTGCTAGTGGAGTAAGCATGTAGCATTGCAAATGAAAGCAGAATTGATATATCCATGACAACCTGGGCTGAATCATCCTCAGCCACCTATCCACAAGTCATCAAGTCAACCGTGGCATTTAGCTGGCTGTTTTGATTTGTTTGTGTTTACCCAAAGAAAACTGGCGAATATTATAATGTTGCGTTTATTAGAGAAAACCTAGAATTTTAAGTAGGCATGCAAAGGACAGCCGATTGTGTTGTGTTATAATTCTGTTACGTATGTGTATACTCTTACCAGATATACACCCAGTATAACGCTGACCAGATATACACCCAGTATAACTCTTACCGATATACCCAGTATAACTCTTACCAGATTACACCCAGTATAACTTTACCAGATATCACCCAGTATACTCTTACCAATATACACCAGTATAACTCTTACCAGATATACACCCAGTACAATATACACCCAGATATAACTCTTACCAGATATACACCCAGTATAACTCTTACCAGATATACACCCAGATAACTTTACCAATATACACCCATATACCAGATATACACCCAGTATAACTCTTACCAGATATACACCCAGTATAACTCTTACAGATATACACCATACCAGATATCATATACTCTACCAGATATAACCCCAGTATAACTCTCACCAGATATACACCCAGTACCAGATATTACACCCAGTATAACTCTTACCAGATATACACCCATATAACTCTTACCAATCACCCATTCACACCAGATAACACCATTATAACTCTTACCAGATATACACCCAGTATAACTTTACCAGATATACACCCAGTACCAGATATACACCCAGATAACTCTTACCAGATATACACCCAGTATAACACCTACAGATATACACCATTATAAATCTTACCAGAATACACCCAGTATAACTCTTACCAGATATACACCCAGTACCAGATATACACCCAGTATAAACTCTTACCAAGAATAGTACACCCAGTATAATTTACCAGATATACACCCAGTACAGATATACACCACAGTATAACTCTTACCAAGATTATTACACC
>NC_036866.1:318782-326441 GCF_002910315.2 Salvelinus sp. IW2-2015 | reverse complement strand
ATATACACCCAGTATAACTCTTACCAGATATACACCCAGTACCAGATATACACCCAGTACCAGATATACACCCAGTATAACTCTTACCAGATATACACCCAGTACCAGATATACACACAGATATACTGTACTACACCATTTGTACATCATTTTATTTTTTATACATTTTTACCAATGTTAACGAGACAGTTGTTGGTTTTTCAGGATTTCAACTGTCTCATGATGTCGTTCAGCCCTAGTAGCCCTGCTGTATGCCCCTGTTAAAGCCCCATGGTCCAGAAGAGCAGCTGAATGGTTCAGGGCCCCATGGTCTGGGAGGGCAGCTGGCTGGCTGGTTCAGGCTCAAAGGCCCATGGTCCGGGAGGGCAGCTGGCTGGCTGGTTCAGGCTCAAAGGCCCATGGTCCGGGAGGGCAGCTGGCTGGCTGGTTTAGACTCAAAGGCCCATGGTCCAGGAGGGCAGCTGGCTGGCTGGTTTAGGCTCAAAGGCCCATGGTCCGGGAGGGCAGCTGGCTGGCTGGTTCAGGCTCCAAGCCCCATGGTCTGGGAGGGCAGCTGAATGGTTCAGGGCCCAATGGTCCGGGAGGGCAGCTGGCTGGCTTGTTCATGTTACGTTTCGTATGGTATGTATTAATTTGTGAATGTCCATCACCGATTTTGTGTGATATGTTTCGAAATACAATTCATATTATACTGTATGTTATGAATTTGCATAAAATGCAATATGTTACAAATTAGCAAAATATTTGAAATATTATGAATTCTAGCTAGGTGGCTAACGTTAGCTAGCTTGATATTGTTAGCTAGGCTAGGGGTTAAGGTTACGGTTAGGAGTTAGATTAAAGGGTTAAGGTTAGGTTAGAATTAGGTGATTTGATTTACTAGGATCTTCATTAGCCGATACCAATGGAGACAGCTAGTCTTACTGGGTTGTGTTTTTGAAAGGGAGTTCCATGCACTCATGGCTCTGTATAATACTGTACGTTTCTTTAAATTTGTTCTGGACCTGGGCAAGTGGAAAGACCCTTGGATTACATGTCTGGTGAGGTAAGAGTGTGTTGTGTGTCAGTGCTGTTTGTAAGCTGACTGCAAATCATTTCGAATTTCCAACACATTAATGTTTCTTATAAAAACAAGAAGTGACGCAGTTAGTCTTTCCTCAAAATCTTATCCAAGAGAGACTGGCATGCATAGTATTAATATTAGCCGTCTGACTACAATGAATAGCAATATGTGAAGGGTTAGGTAAAAGGGTTAAGGTTACTGATAGGGGAAGGGTTAGCTAACATGCTAAGCAGTTGCAAAGTAACAAAAAAGTAGTAAGTAGTCTGAAAAGTTGCTAATTAGCTTAATTTGTCCGTGATGAGATTAAAACTCTGCAATCTTTGGATTGCTAGACGTTTATATTATACGCCAACCCATCCNTGAAAAGTTGCTAATTAGCTTAATTTGTCCGTGATGAGATTAAAACTCTGCAATCTTTGGATTGCTAGACGTTTATATTATACGCCAGCCTCATCCACTCGTTTTTGCCTTTAGTAACCATCTGTCTTATGTAACCATACCAAATGTAACATATCATACAAAATGGAGTGTCTTGGATTTTACGTACAGAATAATACGTAATGCTCTGAGACCGGGTTGACACCCCAGGACACCATGTTCATTCCATGCTCACAAGGCGAGTGCTGATGGGAAAGACAGGGACCTTTGAACTTCAGCTGAGCCCAGGTCTGGGCGCCACGAACAAAAAATATCATCTCCAAGGCATTTGGAGAAGTGTCACTAGTTCACACTCCAGAAAAAACTGCAACACAATGTGTTCCCGCAGAGGTCTCAGGCACTGCAACTCAGTGCAAGAGGCGTCACTACAGTCCCGTGATTGGGAGTCCCATAGGGCTGCGCACAATTGGCCCAGCGTCGTCCGGGTTTGGTCGGGGGTAGGCCGTCATTGTAAATAAGAATGTGTTCTTAACTGATTTGCCTAGTTAAATATAGGATAAATAACAACATTTAAAAAATGATGAATTAATGTAAGCCTGTGGATGGGAGGAGATACTAAAGATGGCATGTACTTCTAGATTTCCCCCAAAGGCATTTCAATAGGCACATACAATTTCTTTAAGCTTCCAGTGGTAAATGGAGRACTCAGTTGTGATTATCATATATTTAATTATGCAAATAGTCATTTACATTTCCCTCATAATTATGTCACTTGCAAAGGTAATTCTAGAGGAGAGGGTAACTGATATTTAGGAATTTAAACGTTTTATTACATTCATGTGAATTTGAGACTTGACGCGTTGATGTGATTGTCACATCAAAAGATCAATCMTGTGCTTTTTAATACAGTGGTATGTACGTTGTACCTGGATCAACGGCTGTTTCACATTTAGAAACTCGATACCGTCTCTAACCCGGTAATGTTTAATCCTTTTCTCCAATACATTGATATGTCTACACCTCCTCCTCCCTTCTTCTTTCTTCTCTCTTCAATGCTGGCACGCTTTGCCCCATAGTTGGAATAAAACACGATGAATGATTTCAATGACCTTGACCTTGCTCAGCGTTTAGGGGCCTTAAGGCTTGGGCCAGATATTCCGGCGGTGGGATCTGAGGATTTTTACTAGAGCCTTTGTGCTGGCTCATCACATTGAGATATTTTAATTTCATTATTTTGAATTACCTTGGCTTGACTTTAAAACCCCACACAAGAACATCAGACTACCACTGCTGCTACCAACTACCCATTTCCTGCACTTTAACTTTCACAGCGTTCACAATCCAAAAGCATCTGGGGGTACTCAGTGGAAAGGCGAGAGAAAGAGAAACATTTGCAACTGAAAATATGTTGAAAAAAATAAAAAAAAATTCAAAATGGCTCTTTTTGTTTTCTTTTTTTTTTGAAACATAGACATTGTGCCATAACCATTGGCTAATGGTACAGCAGAATGTGAGCTCGTGTTAAACTACTATGTCTTCCATGCAGTTAGAGAGGGATCTAGTCATCCTACTAAGGTACGCTTTAAGGACAAGGTCCCCTGAGGACATACATGATTTTTAATGAAATACAGTAAATTAGCATGCAGATTCAATGCCACCAAAACTATCGCTCTGTAGGTCTACTGTATAAAGCCGTACAACTTCATGGTTACCTGGAGAAATTAAACTAAGGAACATGACGTTGTAAAATAGGACAGAGTTATGTGATCGCCAGGATACGAGGATAGGATGAATATACTGTCAATTATTTAGGTGTTATTGAATTTACTCACCCCTTTGGCGTAGTAAAATGCAATTTTTTATAAACGTATGACATTTTCCAAATATGTCTGCCATTGCACAAGACCTTTTGGAATACCAGCTGTGCAGATCATGTGTGGTAATTAATATCTCCAGACTTGCATGCTTGTCATTATCCCTTTACACTAAGTCTCAGGTAAGGTGTTATTTCCCGTTGTAAGATACCACCGCCTTGTCATTGAATGGTGAGGATTTCTGTGTCGCAGACCGACTGTCAGGTCCCCACAAACCATAGCTCTGTCATTCACCATCAGTGTTGGGTATGCTCCACAATTATTGCAACAGGAAAAAACAGGTGTGTCTCGTCTAGCCCATACTTCAAAGAGCTCAGTTGCCCTTTGAAGTTGAGTAAACCAGTACCTGGACAGCAACAGATAGAAAATCAATCCCATTTGCCAGTAATTCTCCCCTTTCAAAATGGCGCAAAGCAAATAGGAGAGTAAAAGGAAAGATAAAATAGGAAACATAACGTGTTAAGTGGATTCTTTCATCGCCTGTAATCTTCCCACTGCTTGAAACGCTGAACACAAACTCAAACACTGCGGTCGGACACAACAATGCCCTTTTCAGCGAGTGGTGAAAAGAGTTCCATGTGGATCCCTATTCTATGTGGCCCTTTGTGCTTTATCCAGTTATTCAAATCAGTATAAACGGTAATGTGTCATTTTAGGAGGGGGAAAACACTGAAATGCTTTGATATTGGGAGACAAAAGAGAGGAGAACAGACATAAAGCCTGAGAAAAAACAATACACAATCCACTGATCCTTTCTAGTGTGGTTTAGTTTTCCTCTGTGGGAGAGGTTTGGGAGAGAGAGAATCTCCTCTGTGGGAGAGGTGGGGAGGAGAGAAGCTCCTCTGTGGGCGAAGTTGGGGATACAGAGAAGCTCCTCTGTGAGAGAGGTTGGGGAGAGAGAGGAGTTCCTCTGTGGGAGAGGCTGGGGATACAGAGAGCTCCTCTGTGGGAGAGGTTGGGGAGAGAGAGGAAGCTCCTCTGTGGGAGAGTTGGGAGAGAGAGAAGCTCCTCTGTGGGCGAAGTTGGGGATACAGAGAAGCTCCTCTGTGAGAGAGGTTGGGGAGAGAGAGAAAGCTCCTTCTTGTGGGAGAGGTTGGGGAGAGAGAGAGAAGCTCCTCTGTGGGCGAAGTTGGGGATACAGAGAAGCTCCTCTGTGAGAGAGGTTGGGGAGAGAAAGCTCCTCTGTGGGAGAGGCTGGGGAGAGAGAGAAGCTCCTCTGTGAGAGAGGTTGGGAGAGAGAAGAAGCTCCTCTGTGGGAGAGGTTGGGGAGAGAGAGAAGCTCCTCTGTGAGAGAGGCTGGGGATACAGAGGAGCTCCTCTGTGGGAGAGGCTGGGGATACAGAGGAGCTCCTCTGTGGGAGAGGTTGAGGAGAGAGAGAAGCTCCTCTGTGGGCGAAGTTGGGGATACAGAGAAGCTCCTCTGTGGCGAAGTTGGGGATACAGAGGAGCTCCTCTGTGGAGAGGTTGAGGAGAGAGAGAAGCTCCTCTGTGGGTGAAGTTGGGGATACAGAGAAAGCTCCTCTGTGGGTGAAGTTGGGGAGAGAGAGAAGCTCCTCTGTGGGAGAGTTGAGGAGAGAGAGAAGCTCCTCTGTGGGTGAAGTTGGGATACAGAGAAGCTCCTCTATGGGCGAAGTTGGGGAGAGAGAAAGCTCCTCTGTGGGCGAAGTTGGGGAGGAGAGAGAAGCTCCTCTGAGGGAGAGGTTGGAGAGAGAGAAGCTCCTCTGTGGAGAGGTTGGGAGAGAGAGAAGCTCCTCTGTGGGAGAGGTTGAGGAGAGAGAGAAGCTCCTCTGTGAGAGAGGTTGAGGAGAGAGAGAACTCACCTTCTGTGGGAGAGGCTTGGGAGAGAGAGAAGCTCCTCTGTTGAGAGAAGTTTGGAGAGAGAAGCTCCTCTGTGGGAGAGGTTGGGAGAGAGAAAGCTCTCTGTGGGAAAGTTTGGAGGAGAAGAGAGAAGCTCCTCTGTGGGAGGAGGTGGGGAGAAGAGAAGCCCTCTGTGGAGAGGCGGGAGAGAGAAAGCTCCTCTGTGGGAAAGGCTTGGGGAGAGAGAAAGCTCCTCTGTGGTGAGAGGCTGGGGAGAGAGAGAAGCTCCTCGTGTGAGAGAGGTTGGGGAGAGAGAGAAGCTCCTCTGTGGGAGGAGGTTGGGGAGAGAGAGGAAGCTCCTCTGTGGGAGAGGTGGGAGAGAGAGAAGCTCCTCTGTGAGAGAGGCTGGGGGAGAGAGAGAAGCTCCTCTGTGAGAGAGGTTGGGGAGAGAGAGAAGCTCCTCTGTTGAGAAGTTGGGAGAGAGAGAAGCTCCTCTGTGGGAGAGGTTGGGAGAGAGAGAAGCTCCTCTTGTGGAGAGGTTGGGCTAGAAGAGAGAAGCTCCTCTGGGTTGGGAAAGCCCGGGGAGGAGAGAGAAGCTCTCTGTGGAGAGGTTGGGAGAGAGAGAAGCTCCTCTGTGGGAGAGGTCTGGGGAGAGAGAGAAGCACCTCTGTGGGAGAGGTTGGGAGGGAGAGAGCTCCTCTGTGAGAGGGCTGGGAAGAGAGAGAAGCTCCTCTGTGAGAGAGTGGAGAGAGAGAAGGCTCCTCTGTGGGAGAGGTTGGGGAGAGAGAGAAGCTCCTCTGTGGGAGAGGTTGGGGAGAGAGAGAAGCTCCTCTGTGGGAGAGGTTGGGGAGAGAGAGAAGCACCTCTGTGGGAGAGGCTGGGGAGAGAGAGAAGCTCCTCTGTGTGAGAGGCTGGGGAGAGAGAGAAGCTCCTCTGTGAGAGAGGTTGGGGAGACAAACAAGTTCCCCTGGAAGTGCCAGTTAGTGGGTCTGGTGTGACCAGAGAGGAAGAGGCAACGTGAGAGTGTGGAATTTGTAACACAAAGTGTAATTGCTAATTTGCTACGTGAAGCTTATTTGACCGAATAGAGGTTTCTTAATGGTAATGGTTAGTGGCTGTTACAAATTCACTGATATAAATGGTATAGAAGAGCTACTTCATATCGGAGTAATGCTTGCTGTCATAGAGATAGATGGAAGACTCATCATGGATATACCCCATATTAGCATGAAYATTGTCATTGAGGGCTTCCACCATTTTAAAGTAGTCAACTCTTGGGCATTCCTATGAGTTGGGAGCAATCGGCCAATGAAGAAGAAAATATACTACTTTAAAATGGATATACAGTAGCCTCAATAGCACTGCCCATGATGTCACATATGTTATAATAACACAGATACAAAGATGAGTCATCTATCTATCTCTATGGCCAGTTGCTCACACTAGTATCTGTCCTCTCATTGACTAGAATGGTCTCTACCCTCTGTTCTATTGGAAAACGTACAATCACTGGAGTAAATACTGGACGACTTTCGTTCGAGACCGTCCTATCAATGGGAACTGAAGAACTGTAATATCTTATGGTTCTCGGAAACTTGGCTGAACAAGGACATGGATAATATACATCTAGCTTTTTCCTTGCTTTAGCCCAAGCTAGATTACGTTTGTGAATAATACAAGACAGCTCAGAAAAAAACCATGGGTTATCCCTCCCTTTAACTCTGAACCTGTGGAATGGGGCATGTCTTCCGGCGCCGAAAAGAGATGGCCGCCTCGCTTCGCGTTCCTTGGAAAATATGCAGTATTTTGTTTTGTTATGTGTTATTTCTTACATCGGTACCCCAGGTAATCTTAGGTTTCATTACATACAGTCGGGAGGAACTACTGAATATACGATTAACGTCAACTCATCATCGTTCCTACCAGGAATATGACTTTCCCGAAACGGATCCAGTGTTTGACCTTCCCAAACCCAATACCATGGATCTTGATTCCCAGGGCCCGGGCGACCCTGTGCGACCGCGAAAAAGGGGCAAAACGAGGCGGGTTCGTGGTTCAGGGCTTTCCGGAGACGGCACATCGCGCTTCCAACTTCCCTAGCCATACTACTCGCCAATGGTCCCAAGTTCTCTTGAACAAATAAGGTTTGATGAATCCGAGCACGGGGTAGCATTTCCAGAGGAACCATCAAGGGATTGCAACGTGCCTCTTGCTTTCACGGAAACATGGCTAACTTCAATGGGACGGCTAACGGAGTCGGTGCAGCCAGCTGGTTTCTTCATGGCAATCGCGCGCAAGCAGAAAACAAACAGTCTGTTCCGGTAAGAAGAGGCGGGGGGTATGCTTATGGATTAACGAGAGTGGTGTGATCATCATAACAACACACAGGAAAACTCAAGTCCATTCTGTTTCACCTGATTCTAGAACTCCTCACAATTCAAATGTCGACCGGCATTTATCTTACCAAGGGAATTTCCCTCTTCATCAATCATAATCAAGCCCGTATATATTTCCCCCCCCAAGCAGACACATCCGATGGCCCTGAAA
>NC_036866.1:312649-315802 GCF_002910315.2 Salvelinus sp. IW2-2015 | reverse complement strand
CTAATAAACAAAGATAAACAATGTAGGCATACGGGATCTGTGAAATCGTGTATAGGTGCTGAGCTTTTGTGCAATAGCACAGTTACAAGTGGAAATAAAATTGGATGGACAACAGAAATAGAGGAAGGACTAAGAACAAATAAGAGAGAACTATTGTAAAGTGGACTGTGTCTGTAAGATGGGTATAAGATGTATAAATTGAAGGTAAAAGCAGAAGTGTTTATTAGTTTACTCCAATTGGGGGATCGGTGGTAGGGTGCGGGGAATAATAATAAAGGTATATTCTTTAAAAAAGTATGTATGTCTATATAGGTATGTGTATGTATATATGTGTATATGTATGCATGCGTGTATGGATATATATATTTACCCAAAAAAATATGGGGGATTGGAAATGATGCAGATAATTACATTGGAAGCAACATTCTTTCCGCAAGATTAAGCTGATCCAACCCCCCCCCCCAAAAAAGGAAAAAAAAATAATAATAATGGATATACAGTAGCCTCAATAGCACTGCCCATGAAGTCACATATGTTACAATGACACAGATACAAAGATGAGTCCTCTCTCTATCTCTATGGCCTGTTGCTCACACTAGTATCTGCCCTCCCATTGACTAGAATGGTCTCCACCCTCTGTTCTATTGGAAAACGTACAATCACTGGAGTAAATACTGGACGACTTTCGTTCGAGACCGTCCTATCAATGGGAACTGAAGAAATGTAATATCTTATTGTTCTCGGAAACTTGGCTGAACAAGGACATGGATAATATACATCTAGCTTTTTTCTATGCACCGGCAGGACAGAACAGCAGCGTCGGGTAAGCTCAAGGGGGGTGGTGTCTGTTTCTTAACAACAGCTGGTGAGCCATTTTTTATATTAAGGAAGTCTTGAAGTTTTGCTTGCCTAAGTTCGAATAACTCACGATAAACTGCAGACCACACTCTTTACCAAGAAAATGTGTAGCTGTCTATTTACCACCACAAAACGATGCTGGCACTAAGATCACACTCAATGAGCTGTATAATACATTCTCATCCACACGCAGCACTCATAGTGGCCAGTGATTTTAAAGCAGGAAAACTGTCATCCGTGTTACCAAATTTCTACCAGCACGTCACCTGTGCAACTGCAGGTGAAAAAAACCTCTCGATCATCTTTACTCCACACACAGAGATGCATACAAGCTCTCCCTTGCCCTACATATGGCAAATCTGACCATAATTATATCTTCCTGATTCCTGCTTACAAGCAAGAACTCAAACAGGAAGTACCAGTGACGCACTTAATACGCAAGAAGTCTGATGAAGCAGATGCTAAACTACAGGACTGTTTCGCTAGCACAGACTGGGACTCATCGGACAAGATTGAGCAGTTTACCACATCAGTCACTGGCTTCATTAATAAGTGCATCGACGACATCATTCCCATAGTGACTGTACATACGTACATATCCCAACCAGAATCAATAGATTACAAGCAACATCCACACTGAGCTAAAGACTAGAGCTGCCGCTTTGAAAGAGCGGGACACTAACCCGGACGCTTATAAGAAGTCCTGCTACGCCCTCTGACAAACCATCAAACAGGCAAAGTGTCATTACAGGACTAAATTCAAATTCTACTGCACCAGCTCAGACGCTCGTCGGATGTGGCAGGGCTTGCAAACTATCACAGATTACAAACGGAAACTTAGCCACAAGATGCCCAGTGATGCGAGCCTACCAGATGAGGTAAATGCCTTCTATGCTCGCTTCGAGGCAAGCAACACTGAACCATGCATGAGATCACCAGCTGTTCCGGATGACTGTGTGATCATGCTCTCTGTAGCTGTTATGCTGGTGAATGAGGACCCAAAAGCGACTTAATAGAAACAGAGTCTTTATTCCAGTCTTTAACAAACAATGATACTCCTGGATATTATCCTAGGTAAATCCAAAACAGGAAACTGAAATCCTCTCGTCAGTAGAGAGGAACGACTGGAGACGCGACCACAGACTGCAGGTCGCTTCAGGAAGGCACAGGCCGTAGCTGACATAGACACCTGCTCACTACGCAGCATCGAACAGGCCAAAAACACGACCAGGGCGGACACAAGGGACAAACCGCAAACATCAAACCAAGAATCCGACAAGGACAGAAGACGAAAACAGTAGGGAGAAATAGGGACTCATAATCAGAGGGCAAAATAGGGGACAGGTGTGAAAGAGTAAATGAGGTGTTTAGAGAATGAGAAAACAGCTTGGGAGCAGGAACCAGAACGATAAGAGAGAGAGCGAGAGAGCGCAGAGGGGAGGGGAGAGGAGGGATAGAAAGAGGGAAAGAACCCTACTAAGACCAGCAAGGAAGCAGGACAGACATCGATGATCAGACAAAACATGACAGTACCCACTCACCGAGACGCCGTCTGGGCACCGAGGTTAGGAACCCTGGCGGCAACGAAGGAAATCATCAATCCAACGAACGGCCAGCACGTCCCGACGATGGAACCCAACTCCTCTCCTCAGGACCGTACCCTTCCCAATCGCACTAAAGTACTGGTGACCAGTCCCCGAGACCGCATGTCGCATGATCTTCCCGTACCTTGTAAATAGGTGCGCCCTCGACAAGGACGGGGGGGGAAGGGAAGACCGAACGGGGCGCGAAAAGAAAAGGACTTGACAACAGGAGACTGGAAGACGGGTGGACGCGACGAAAGATGTCGCGGAAGAAGAGTCGCACAGCGAACACGGATTGACGACCTGAGAGACACGGAAACGGACCAATGCACCGGGAAGTCAACTTGCGAGAAGCTGTTCGTAAGGGGAAGGTTAACGAAGTGAAAAGCCACACTCTCTGACCGCGGACAATACCTAGGATCTTAATCCCCTACCGTTTATTGGCGGCTCTCACAGTCTGCGCCTGTAACGGCAAAGTTGCAGACCCTGACCTCCTCAGGTGCGCTCGACACGTTGACAAAAGCTGAGACGGAGGGAACGCTGGACTCGCGACGCTGGGACGAGGAACCAGGAGGAGGCTGGTAAACCCAAGACTACTCTGAAACGGAGAAAGCCCGGTTACAAGCGAAGGAAGCGAGTTGTGAGCGTACTCAAGCCAAGGGGAGCTGTTCTGCCCAACGACGCAGGGTTTCGAAACGAAAGGCTGCGTAAT
>NC_036866.1:308274-310362 GCF_002910315.2 Salvelinus sp. IW2-2015 | reverse complement strand
GCGCGTGTCAGGGTGTGTACTGTAGGTCACTGCTCTCTCCTAGACAAACACCCCTTATAAATCTGGGCTGTAACCATTCACAGACCTGGGATCTATTTCAGTGGACAGGATGTGGAGTGGCACTGCTACTTCCTAAACACCTCTCWGAATGCATACAAGGGTGTTTTCTTCAAGTGTTTTCTTTCCTGCTGAGGAGTTTTAAATGAGGACACTGGGGRAATTGACCTATTGGGATGTTACTCACTAGGCTAATACACAGAGTACACAACACTCAGTTTCTATGTTTCTAAGCAACGCCTCCACATTGACTTTACATACAGTAGCTGTATTACTTCCAGTACAATGCCTGATCACCTTTTCTTTCTTGGCCAGTGATCTATAAAGAATATAAACAAAAAAGGAATATTGTTGGTTAAGGGCTTGTAAGTCAGCATTTCACTGTAAGGTCTACTACACCTGTTGTATTCGGCGCATGTGACACATAACATTTGATTTCATTATATTGCACCGTTCGAGCCTTCCACACTAATTCCTCCCAGGCCAATGTGTAAGTAGTTGCAGTTCTAAGCAGTAAAATGAGTTTTCTGTCAGGGAGGAGTGGAGGAGAGTGTGTTCTGGCCACGTRGTAGGGTTAGTGATTAGCATAGCACAGTCAGGCTTGTGCTGCTGGATCCAGGCTGCAGGCTGGGAGAGTGGGAGGATGGTGATGTCACTGGTCAAAGGGTGACAGATGGGAGCCATAGGCTCCTGAGGCTGTGCATGGGCGCGTTCCAGAAACAGTGACTCAGAAGAGGCGTGTGCAGAATATCAGATCTTAATATCTACAGTGCCTAGAGAAGTGTTGAACGTCTCAGGATCCACATCAATATGARGTTATGYATCTTGTAATCTACACAGGCCTGCACAGAATGTGTGTATCTGGAAGAAACAGGCAGAACGGAGAATGACGTGAGTTTTTCCTGGTCAGGTCATGTGGTCTGAAGGAAACTCCTGGCCCGAGGCTTGATGAATGAATCTAATAAACATACCAACACACATCAGTTACTATCTAACAGATTCAATGACTGGAGTGAAAATGTTCCATTTGACACATTCTCATGCAGTTTCTGCCTGTTTGACAGTGACGGGTTAGATAACCGTTTCAGGTTGTTAGACACATTGACTTGTCACAGTGGATCAGTCCGGGCCTTTTATACAARGACCTTGTCTCTCATTAGAACCACAGCTACATGGGCAGAATTCAGCTCCAACAGCCAGTGACATTGAGGAGAGCTGCCTGCCTGTCTGCCTGTGGTCGTTAGGGAAAAGAAAAGGCGTTTCAAACGACTTCCGTTGCGCAATTACACTAATTGAAGAACCCCACTGGATTGTGGGCATAGAGTGTGATGGAAAAACGTGTATTATGCAAAGATAAGCGTCTTTGGTTTCGGAACAGGACTATAGAAATAATGTATTGATGTATAGACCCAAGCCACAGCTTCAACCTGCTTCCATGACCTTTGACAGCCGCCATTACTGGGCATGTCTTCAGTTTGAAACTTGAAAAACAACAAACATGTTATTGTCTGGATCTTTGCAGTGCAGGCTGATGGTCAAGATGTATTGTAGTGTTGGTGGGAGTAAGTAGTTGTCTGGCTACCCAGACTCCTTGACTGGTCAAAGGCAACGCCACGCCCCGAGATGTAAGGTTCTTTTCCACAATGATGTGGATCTGAGTACATCCCTGACCCTTCCCCCGAATGCTAACACATCGGGTCCGTCTGATTAATCCAGAACCATGGGTTTGAAACATATATGGTAGAGAGCGACACCCTCGTGCCCCTGGTCACCACAACGACTTCAATGACGGCAGTCTCAGACTAAAGTATGTAGCGAACGACAGACAAGCGACAATGCAGTCGTCAGGCTAATAAGTAAGTATGTTGTGAAGCTGTGAGTGTAGCAGGCAATAGAATAGAATCAGGATGAACACAACACAACAGATACTTTATCTGTGCATAGTTTTGTATAGATTCACTAAAAGTAAGCATACATTCCCAATGCCCCACAGTGTAACACTGCAGTAAAAATCTGGCTAAACACTGTCTA
>NC_036866.1:303293-306627 GCF_002910315.2 Salvelinus sp. IW2-2015 | reverse complement strand
TCTCTATTCAGGACCAGGTCTCTATTCAGGACCAGGTCTCTATTCAGGACCAGTTCTCTATTCAGGACCAGGTCTCTATTCAGGACCAGGTCTCTATTCAGGACCAGCTCTCTATTCAGCTCTCTATTTGGGTTTCTGTTCCGAAACTCAAAGACGCTTATCTTTGCATAAGACACGTTTTTCCATCACACTCTATGCCCATACAATCCAGTGGGGTTTTGCAAAGCCCATAGGCCTATACCAAAGATTGTCTTACAGTACATTGGTGTCATCCAATCCAACCTTTCACAGGCTGGCTCAGTAACGC
The DNA here is from genome assembly GCF_002910315.2 of Salvelinus sp. IW2-2015. Classification (NCBI taxonomy): domain Eukaryota; kingdom Metazoa; phylum Chordata; class Actinopteri; order Salmoniformes; family Salmonidae; genus Salvelinus; species Salvelinus sp. IW2-2015. The sequence continues at coordinate 306,320 of NC_036866.1, read as the reverse complement.
TGTGAAAAATATCAAATGGGTGTGACCCTCCAACACTGCAAATGGAGACCTTTCAGTGCGTCTGCTGCTATTAGAGTATTTGCGTGGATGCAGTTTGAATGCTGTGAGCTCTGTTCAACATAACTGTCCAGTGAACACATATGTCATCTAGATGCATAATCACCATGACTATTCTGACAGCCTGGAGTACATTTATACAACTAGTCTACTATGTTCACACAGCGGGGCAACTTTTCTATTTTATTGAGTTCTCTCTCTCTCTCTCTCTCTCTCTCTCTCTCTCTTCTTCAATTTTCAATTCAATTCAATTCAATTTGCTTTATTGGCATGATGTGAACAATGTACATATTGCCAAAGCTATTTTTAGATATATACAATATACAATTTTTAAATGAGAATCAAAATTGTCAACGGTACAACGTAACAACAATACCAAGTGTCAAAATAACCATACATTCAACAATAACAATAAGTATACAGTAGAGTACATGTGCAGGTTGATTGGTCTGTCAGACACTGTCCCTCAACGTATGGCAGTCAGCAATGTAGTGTGCTGGTCCACAGCTCTCCTCTCTGTTCTCCTCTTCTCTCTGCTCTCTCCTCTCTCTCTCTCTCTCTCTCTCTCTCTCTCTCATCCTGTCTCTCTCTCTCTCTCTCTTCTCTCTCTCTCTCTCTCGTCTCTCTCTCTCTCTGCCTTCTATATTTGCTATTGACTTCTTTCATGAATCATACATCCACAATCTAAAGAGACTACACACACACACATTCACACACAACACACACACACACACACACACACACACACACACACACACACACACACACACACACACACACACACACACACACACACACACACACACACACACACACACACCACACACAACACACACACACACACTGTTCCCCTATCCAATGAGGCAGAACTCGTTACTGTTCCAAAGAGCTGCAGGTGAATAATTAAGGCCTGATACAGAATGCCTCATGTACATCATGTACCAGGTCATCTAACTGCATAGAGCACTGTTAACAGGAAATAAGAGGTTCTCATTTCAGGTCTACATCAAGCCACTACATGCATGCGTCTGGATGTAAGGCGAGGCTCCTGCTGCATCAGTAAGGCATTGTGATGTCAAAGCCACTAAATGTTGCTGTGTTGTGGCCTTTTCTCTTTCCAACACTCATATTTCATCTAGCTGCCTGCTTGGGTCCACATATTTTTAGCTATATTAGCTGTATTGATTGTATGGTGCTCAGCTCTATTTATTTCGGGCAGGCGACTTGGAGGGATGCCACATTCCTGGGTCCTTTGTCCTTGAGGGGGCCTGTGTTGTTATTCTCTCATGATCATCATCCGTCCTGCCTCCGTCAGGGTCTGAGACTATAGACTGCCCTTTCATTCCAAGAGGGGACAGGACTACATACAGAAGATGGGATAATACATCATTGCTTACATAATCAATGTGCACTAAATGATCAAAAGATGTGGCAAAGTTAGAAACACAGAATCGTCTAGAATGTCATTGTAGGCTGTAGTGTTAAGATTTCTCTTCACTGGAACTAAGGGGCCTAGCCCTAACCATGAAAAACAGCTCCAGACCATTATTTCTTCCTTCACCAAACTTTACAGTTGCACTATGCATTGGAGTAGGTAGCGTTCCCTGGCATCCTCCCAAACCCAGACTTGTCCGTTGGACTGCCAGATTGTGAAGCGTGATTCATCACTCCAGAGAACGTGTTTCCACTGCTCCAGAGTCCAATGGTGGCGAGCTTTACACCACTCCAGCTGACGCTTGGCATTGCGCATGGTGATCTTAGGCTTGTATGCAGCTGCTCGCCATGGAAACCCATTTCATGAATCTTGAACAGTTCTTGTGCTGACGTTGCTTGAAAAGGCAGTTTGGAACTCAGTAGTGAGTGTTGCAACGAGAACAGACAATTTTTACACGCTACGCTCTTCAGCACTCGGCGGCCCAATTCTGTGAGCTTGTGTGGCCTACCACTTCGTGGCTGAGCCATTGTTGCTCCTAGATGGTTCCACTTCACACAATAACAATAACACAATAACCGGGGCAGCTCTAGCAGGGCAGAAATTGCCAAACTTGACTTGTTGGAAAGGTGCATTCTATGACGGTGCCACGTTGAAAGATACGGAGCCAATATTTCTCTATGGAGATTGCATGACTGTGTGCTCGATTTTATAGACCTGTCAGCAACGGGTGTGGACTGAAATAGCCAAATCCACTAATTTGAAGGGATGTCCACATACTTTTGGCAATGTAGGGTATCTTTGATGGTAATTATTCTCCTTTACCCTCCAAGAGGTGACTTGATTCCAGAGATGAGTTTGATAGTATAACATTCGTTTTATCGCAATATTGGGTTGTGACATTTTCTTTCAAGAATACTACAGGGATCCTTACAGAGTGTTGTGGTTCACTAGTAGATGGCCTGGGAATTCAGTGTTGAAAAGTATGATGTCATGATTGATAAAAACGTTACACCTCTGCTCTTTGAATACCTACTCAAATAATGACAAGCTAGACATTCATTATGTTGGGAATTGTGCAATTCCATTTTCCACTCCCACCAGCTGAATCATGCCTGAGTGTCTATTTTGGTTTATGCTTTTTACTGTGTCACAGAAACCGGTAGACGCAAGTTAGACGTCATGTTGCTGGGCGACATGACATCGCTCAGCAACATGACACACACACACACACACACTGTAAGATAAGGTCCAGCAGCATCTTAAACGGTGTCCACAGATAAGAGCCCAATAATAGAAATGTCATTCTCTCTCTCTGCCTGGCTCCCTGCATTTGTATTTGTACCATCACTTGGTAAAATGCAATGTCCCTCCTCCTGTGTCTCCCAGCCCCACCTCCCTCACATTCTCCATCCCTGTTGGAAAGCAGCTTCTGCTGTGTGATGTACACGCCCTCCCTCCTCCCTCCCCCCGTTCCCCCAGGCCCCCTGACGTATCTGTTCTGTGATGTTTGTGATGATGCTCCCTCTTCCGACTGT
>NC_036866.1:288256-299890 GCF_002910315.2 Salvelinus sp. IW2-2015 | reverse complement strand
GTCCCGAAAGGGATATGGTTGGATTACAAGCGCTACGCTGTGATTGGAGGAGATTAGCCGCTGCCCCTGCTGAAGAGAAAAAGAAAGTACTCAGGATGACCAGGAAACAGAGTTCATGAAGAGAACAAAATATCTCTCTCTCTCTCTTTCTCTCTCTCGCTCTCTCTCTCTCTCCCTGAGGGGTAGGAGCGTTGGGCCTGTAACCAAAAGGTTGCTGGATCGAATCCCAGAGCCGACAAGGTAAAAATCTGTCATTCTGGCCTGAGTAAGGCAGATAACCTGCAACAACAACTGCTCCCCGGGCATCGATGATATCGATTAAGGCAGCTCCACGCACCTCTCTGATTGGGTTAAATGAGGAAGACCAATTTTAGTTGAATGCATTCAGTTGTGCAACTGACTAGGTATTCTCCTTTCTCTCTCACTCTCTCTCTCTTCTCCTTCTCCTCTCTTCATAGTGTTTCCCAAATCGACCCCTTCATTTGAACTTCTTCTCCTCTCGTCCTCCTATCCTCACAATGCTGTGGCCAGCTGTCATTAGCCGTTGTCCTTGTTTATGTTGTCGTTTATCCAGTCGACCATGTCTTTTGTCTGCTCCCTCTCTCCTGGCACTGTCCTCTCACTTTCATCCTCTCCTATCTCTCACACATCTCTCGTTCATCTATCGTTCATCAGTCATGCACGAAGGGATGAGGAGGGAATAGCAGTTCTACAACTTTCCAGGGCAGTGGATCRAAACAAGAACCCCATTCTACTATGTGGGAGTACGGGCCGGCGTAGTGATGAGAGACACTGGACAGTCACTGGACAGGCTGGCATTTAACAGGCATTCTGTCTGTTGATCAAAGACTGGGGAGAGGACCACGGCACTGGGCGCTAATGGGACCATTGGATGGATCTGCACTAGGAGGAATGGGAATGAAATAGAGTTTTCATGAGTTGGACTCCAGTCAAGACTGTGCTGGCAGCGGTTCTGTTTGATTGACTCACGGTGACATTAGTGTGGTTGTACAGGGAGGAATTTCATTACTTTTATTGCATGTGGACTAAATAGGTAATACGTGTGTGTGTGTGTGTGCGTGTGTGCGTGTGTGCGTGCGTGCGTGTGTGCGTGGACTGGACAAGCAGTTGCTATTGATGGAAATCTAAAGGAATGACTCATTGAGCAGTAAACGTATGCTGCACATGAAGAGGTATTTACAGTACATACAGTATGCTCTGTTGAACACAGCGAATAAACAGACACATTTCTATCATGGCTCTGTTGACTTATCAAGTATGATGAATGGAACAGTTTTAGAACAGTCTCTCTCGCTCTCTCTCTCTCTCTCTGTCTCCTATAACCACCCTTCTCTTTGATGAATCCCTGAGGATTTCTGTTCATATGAGAGGACACCATTCAACCAGGATGAAACCCTGAGAAGCAGTGTTGTTAGACCTCTATAATGATTGACAGGGGAGCCCTGTTTCCAGTTGAACTTGGTGTGCTTGTTAGGGAGACCTGACCTCTACATGACCACTCTGACCGGTCCCCCTGACCCATGGATCGGTCATAGTAGCAGGGCGGAATGGGCATACCTGGTCGAGGACTTGTCATCCATGGTCTAGACGGACACCATGGTTCTTAAAGGACAGTAGTATTGGCACTGATATGATAACAACACGGCTAACCAAATATCTCTTTGTTATTTCGATATAGTTTTTTTATATTCAGTAAAACAACATTTTAGATAGAGCTTAGTTAACACATAACCTACTACAAAAACTATAGCAGATGAAAATTGTAAATATAGTATAACCAACAGCAGCAACTTAGTCAACACATCAAATAGAATTGGAATATGAGTAGGAGTAACCACATGTTACAGAACATACATAGCTAACATATACTATTTAGAGAAAAGGAACTGAAAGAGTTATTGAAGGGTTCTTCGGCTGTCCCCATATCGAGAAGCCTTTGAGAACCCGTTTTGGTTTCAGGTAGACACCCTTTTGATTCTAGGTAGAACCCTTTTGGGTTCCTCTAAACACCTTTCTACAGAGGGTTCTAAGTACATGGATCCCCAAAAGGGTTCTTCTACCTGGAACCAAAATGGGTTCTCCTATGGAGAACGCCGAAAACCCTTTTGGAACCCTTTAAAAACAACTTTCCCACAAGTTCACCAGCTCAGTGTGTTTGTACATGTATATTACAGATACTCTCCATCTTAGGAGATTAAGCATATGAGCGTGAGTTGAGTACATTTTACATTACTGAACAAAATAGAAACCCAACATGCAACAAATCTGTCAAATGAAATAAATGAATTAGGCCCTAATTCTATGGATTTCACATGACTGGGCAGGCCTGACAAGGCATGGCCCAATGACTTGGAAGGCAGGTCCACACCCAATGGGGCAAGGCAAGCCAATCAGAATTAGTTTTTGCCCACAAAATGACTTTATTACAGACAGAGTTTCTCCACATCTGTTGGCATTGTGTTGTGTGACAAAATGCACATTTCGTAGTGGCCTTGTCTATTTTGTCCCCTGCACAAGGTGCACCTGTGTAATGATCATGCTGTTTAATCAGCTTCTTCTTGATATGCCACACCTCTACGGTGGATGGAAAAAGGAGAAATGCTTGGAAATCTTGACAAGGAGAAATGCTCACTAACAGGGATATAAACAAATTTGTGCCCAAAATTATAAGAGAAATAAGCTTTTTGTGTATATGGAAGATTTCTGGGATCTTTTATTTCTGCTCTTGAAAAAATGGGACCACACACTTTACATGTTGTATTTATATTTTTATATCAAAACACACAGTCCTTCAGATCATGCCTACACTGTATTCCATGTATGATCATACCTAGTTTCTCATTCCTACAGAGAGTGAGTGAGCGAGATAGCAATGTAAACATCCAAACCCTGGGGTCTCTGAGTGGAATCTCTGGTACTGGCGCTCTAAATAAACCCTGCATGGCTTTAGAATAACTGTGTCTGAATGAGAGAGTGGGGACTTTCAATGCCAGCAGCAGGTTCTCCTAAGTACAATGACAAATCAGGGATGTGTTCATTAGGGCACCCTGTAGCAAATGTTTTTAACAGAGAAAGATGGAAATTTGTGTTTCTATTGGTCACTTTCAGAGAGTCCCTGTTCAGTCTGTTTACATGTGTTGATGTCTAATCAAATCAAAATAAACTTTTTATTGGTCACATACACATGTTTAACAGATGTTATTGTTCGCGTGGTGTAGCGAAGTAATATCTAACAAATTCACAACAATACTCACAATCTAAAGTAAAGGATGGAATTAAGAAAACATAAATATTTGGACGCTTCTTCACCACACTGTCTGTGTGGGTGGACCATTTCAGTTTGTCAGTGATCTGCGGTCCCGTTGATGTGGATAGGGGGTGCTCCCACTGCTGTTTCCTGAAGTCCACGATTCAGCTCCTTTGTTTTGTTTGATGTGGTGAGAGGTTATTTCCTGGCACCTTCACCTCCTCCCTGTAGGCTGTCTCGTCCGTTGTTGGTAATCAGGCACATACCAGTTGTACCTCGTCTGCAAACTTGCTGATTGCAGTTGGAGGCTGTGTGTCGTGGCCATCGCAGTCATGGTGAACAGGGAGAACAGGAGGAGGCTGACGCACGGATCCTTGCGGGCACTACCCAGTAGTTGAGAATCAGCGAAGTGGAGGTGTTGTCTATATAACCTTCACCACCTGGGGGCGGCTCGTACAGGAAGTCCAGGACTACCAGTTGCACAGGGCGGGTTCAGGCCCAGGCCCTCGAGCTTAATGATGAGCTTGGAGGGTATTATGGTGTTGAAATGCTGAGCTAATAGTCAATGAACAGCATTCTACATAGGTATCATCTTTACCCAGATGGGATAGGAGACAGTGTACAGTGGATGATGAACACAATCCAGGTTAGTATTGGGACATCATGAGACTGCTGAGAAATCCAACATGTGCTGGATAGTCGTCCATACAGGCCACGTATTCTGGAATGAAAATTATATGCTGGGGTCTGAAAACTACTTATTTATTACATTAATCAATTCATTGTTGTTTAGGTCTGTTGTTAACCTACATAACTGATTCCATTAATGGCAGTAGTAATCCTAGTATGGGCATGAGGAATATACCCTTAACCCACCTAAACTAAACCCTTCCACCTAACCCTTCAACCCTTAACCCCTAAACCTTTACACCATAAGAAGCCCTTAAACTCTAACGCTTAGACAAGCGTTCAATTCTGAACCATTCTTGATATACTAAGCATGAAACACACCAAGAATCTCAGCTGCCGATAGACTGCCTTAAGTAGATCACTGCCCACCCTTAGACCTAATACCTTAGAGCAACTTACGGCTGCCGATTTAACCGGATAACCCTGATCTGCGCAGATAGTACTTCATCACAGCTGGNTGTGAACGTGTGTGTGTGTGGTGTTGTGTGTGTGTGTGTGTGTGTGACAAGGCCGTGGATTTAAATGGGTTAAGCAGGTAAACTAGGCAGATAGAATGAGAGAAGAGATACAACCAGATATTAGTGGATGAGACAATGTAACTTGATGACCAGCTGTATCAGGTGTTGATTCAGCAACATGCATTGCACCAGGTTATCCCATTTCTATTGGGATTGAAGCCGGCAAATGTCTTGTAATATGCTGATCCACACGACAGATGGTGATTAATGAGAGTGGTATTTAGACGACATATGAAAACATACACTACCGTTCAAAGTGTTGGGGTCACTTAGACATGTCCTTGTTTATGAAAGAAAAAACACATTTTTTCCCATTAAAATTAACATCAAATTGATCAGAAATACAGTGTAGACATTGTTAATTTATAAATGAGCTTGAGGCTCCGGTGCACAACTGAGCAAAGGACAAATACATTAGAGGTGTCTAGTTTGAGAAACAGACCCTCACAAGTCCTCAACTGGCAGCTTCATTAAATAGTACCCGCAAAATGCCAGTCTCAACGTTAACAGTGAAGAGATGACTCCGGATTCTGGCCTTCTAGACAGAGTTTCAAAGAAAAAAGCCATATCTCAGACTGGCCAATAAAATAAAAGATTCAAATGGGCAAAGAACACAGACACTGGACAGAGGAACTCTGCCTAGAAGGCCAGCATCCGGAGTCGCCTCTTCACTGTTGACGTTGAGACTGTGTTTTGCGGGTACTATTTAATGAAGCTGCCAGTTGAGGACTTATGAGGTCTTTCTCAAACTAGACACTCTAATGTACTTGTCCTCTTGCAGTTGTGCACCGGTGCCTCCCACTCCTCTTTTCTATTCTGGTTAGAGCCAGTTTGCGTTGCTTCTGTGAAGGGAGTAGTACACAGCGTTGCACGAGATCTTCAGTTTCTTGGCAATTTCTTTCATGAAATAGAACATTTCTCAGAACAAGAATAGACTGATGAGTTTCAGAAGAAAGTTCTTTGTCTCTGGCCATTTTTATCCTGTAATCGAACCCACAATATCTGATGCTCCAGATGCTCAACTAGGCTAAAGAAGGCCCGTTTATTGCTTCTATAATCAGGACAACAGTTTTCAGCTGTGCTAACAAAAAATGTTTTCAAATGATCAATTAGCCTTTTTAATTAAAATGATAAACTTGGAATAGCTAACACAACGTGCCATTGGAACACAGGAGTGATGGTTGCTATATGGGCCTCTGTACGCCTATGTAGATATTCATTAAACATCTGCTCGTTTCCAGCTAACAATAATTCTTACAAATTTAACAATGTACACTGTATTCTGATCAATGTATGTTATTTTAATGGACCAAAAATGTGCTTTTCTTTCAAAAACAAGGACATTTCTAAGTGACCCCAAACTTTTAGACGAAGACCAACTTTAGATTTTTAGTGAACTGTCCCTTAAAACGATAGCTCATCCTATCCTGCATCCTGATGGAACCAAAACCAGCACATGTGACACGACTGAAAGGAAGGAAGAGTTTACTCTTCTATTCAAAAAGCATGCACTTGTAGATTGTTGGAGATGAGGCCAAAAGTCTCCTTCGATCCCTGTTATCTCTCCCCTCACACTGTAGCGCCCCTGGCTGTGTGCAACTAGTGATTGAGCCCTGTGAAGCTTGCAGTGGCATCTTCATCTCTCCCCACAATCACCATCAAAGGACAGCTTTCCTCCTCTCGGTGCTGTCCCAAGTGCCAATAACACACACACACACACAACACACGACCACCACACACAACACACACACACACAAACACACACACATAAACACGCCACATAAACACAAAGAACACCACACACAAACAACCACACAACACACACACGACAACCAAACAAACCCACACCAACACACCAAAACACACACACACACCACAACACACCACAAGAAAAGCAAACGAATAGTGAATCAACAATGTTAGACTGGACTATCATACAAGATACAGATCTGGAAACTGTAAGTAATCATAGTGATTAGACAGAGAGATGCAATAGAATCTCCAGACTACTGACAATGATGTGAATCAAATGTGTTGACTGGCTGACTCTCCAGCGTACTAATAATGATGTGAATCAAATGTGTTTGACTGGACTGACTCTCCAGAGTACTAAATGATTGAATCAATGATGGAGATAGACTACTGAGATCATCACTGGAGCTCTTGCATGATCTCACTGATTCTTCATGGATCATCATGAGCTCTGCCATGACTACTGGAGCTCCATGGATCATCACTGTGAGGCTTCTGCCATGGATCATACTGGACTTGTGCCATGGATCATCACTGGAGGCTTCGTGCCAGATCTCACTGGAGCTTCTGCCTGATCATCACTGGAGCTTCTGCCATGGTCATCACTGGAGCTTCGCTGCCATGGATCATCACTGGAGGCTTCGTGCCATGGATCATCACTGGAGGCTTCGTGCCATGGATCATCGCTGGAGTGGAGAGACACACAGGAGGCCTGGCTCTGGGAGCAGGCACAGGACTCACCAGGCTGGGGAGACATGCATGAGGATTAGTTCTTAGCACAGGCACAGGACTCACCAGGCTGGGGAGACATGCAGGAGCCTTGTCCTTGGCCGTAGGCACCGGATACACTGGCCGGGGAGGCGCACTGGAGGTCTCGAGCTAGAGCCTGCACAACCCGTCCTTGGTCTGGATGGTGGCTTTGGCCCTGCACGTGCAGGTGCAGGCACAGTACGCACTGGCTGTGCAGACGCACTGGAGACACAGTGCGCAGAGCCGGCGCAGGATATCCTGGCCGTAGAGACGTACTGGAGTTCTGAGAAGCAGGACTGGCACAATCCTTCCTGGCTTGGATGCTCACCCTAGCCCGGCAGATGCGGGGAGCTGGATGTAGCGCACCGGGCTAAGAACGCGTCTAACACCGTGCCTCCATCACATAACACGGTGCCTGACCAGTACGACGCCCGCCACGGTAAGCACGGGGAGTTGGCTCAGGTCCCAACCTGACTCTGCCACACTCCCCGTGTGCCCCCCCCTCCCCAAAAAATAAATTGGGGCTGCCTCTCGGGTTTCTTTGCCAGCTGTTCGTCTCGCCGACTCCATCCTCCGGTATCCCTCTTGCACTGCTCCATAGAATCCCAGGCGGCTCTGCACTCTCCCTGGGTCGACCGACCACCTCTCTACCTCCTCCCAGGTTTGTCTCATACCCCTGGCCACGCTGCCCTCCTTACCACGCTGCTTGGTCCTTTTGGTGTGATAGTTTCTGTAATGGTCGTCGTATGAAGAAGGTGTGGACCAAAGCGCAGCGTGGGAAGTGTTCATGATTATTTATTTCAAAACTGAACACTGAGACAAAAATAACTAAATGTAACAACACGAAACAGTTCTGTCTGGTGAAGACACAAAAACAGAAAACAACTACCCACAAAGACCATGTGGGAAAAAGCTACCTAAGTATGGTTCTCAATCAGAACAACGATAGACAGGCTGCCTCTGATTGAGAACCACACCCAGCCAAACAACAAAAGAAATACAAAACATAGAAAATGAACATAGGATGCCCACCCAAATCAACACCCCTGACCAAACCATGTATACCAGGAGAGTAACACGTGGGATGAGACCTTCATCTAATACTGATATACCAGGAGAGTTAACAGGATGAGGGGCCTTCATCGAAACAGCAGTATACCAGGAGAGTTATCAGGAGCCAGAGAGGTGATACACGGCAGAGATAACCACCGGGCCAGAATTACACTTTGAGGAGAACTCCTATCTTACACACAGGAGCATCAAGGCAAGGCAGGACATTTAATCCACATTGGAACATTGCTGGTGGCAATGAGGTACCCTCAGGAACACACACACACAAACACACAACAATACATATCCAACACACACACACATTCACACACACACAAACACACACAACCAGCCATCTGTGAGGCAGATGGAGAGCGCACAACAAGTAAGACTCAATTGAGTTGACTTCATTTGATTACATCAATCTGCACTTAAGTGTGTTTAAAACCTGTTACCGTGGCTACCGCCCTGAGCTTATCTTTAGTTCAATATACTTACCCTCATCCCCATGTTAGCATCAAGCTAAACGCACAGCGACAGGGCATTAAGTATTCTTCCTGTATTAAACAGACACTACCGTCCAACGGGGTTTGAGTGTCACAGCCAATTCACGACAAAGCAAAGGGAACAGTGTGCAGGGATTACCCAGAATCCTCTCCTGAATGATTCATTACCATCTACATACAGTACCAGTCAAAAGTTTGGAAACACCTACTCATTCAAGGGTTTTTCTTATTTTTACTATTTCTACATTGCTAGAATAATAGTTAAGACATCAAAACTATGAAAAAACACATATGGACTCATGTAGTAGTGAGTGTTAAACAAATAAAGTGTAAACAAAAAGTGTTAAACAAATAAAACAAATACAAATATATTTATTTTGAATTTTTTGAAGTAGCCACCCTTTGCCTTGATGACAGTTTTGCACACTCTTGGCATTCTCTCAACCAGCTTCACCTGGAATGCTTTTCCAACAGTCTTGAAGGAGTTCCCACATATGCTAAGCACTTGTTGGCTGCGTTTCTTCAATCTGCAGTCCAACTCATCTGATGTCCTAGTTGACCACACAGTAGTTCTCTGATGTCCTAGTTTGACCACACAGTAGTTCTCTGATGTCCTAGTTTGACCACACAGTAGTTCTACTGATGCCTAGTTTGACCACACACAGGAGCATCTCTGATGTCCTAGTTTGACCACACAGTAGTTCTCTGATGTCCTAGTTTGACCACAAGTAGTTCTCTGATGTCCTAGTTTGCCACACAGTAGCATCTCTGATGTCCTAGTTTGACCACACAGTAGTTCTCTGATGTCTAGTTTACCACACGTAGCATCTGATGTCCTAGTTTGACCACACAGTAGTTTCTGATGTCCTAGTTTGACCACACAGTAGTTCTCTGATGTCCTAGTTGACCACACAGTATTCTCTGATGTCCTAGTTTGACACACAGTAGCATCTCTGATGTCCTAGTTTGACCACACATAGATCTCTGATGTCTAGTTTGACACACAGTAGTTCTCTTGATTCCTAGTTTGACCACACAGTAGTTCTCTGATGTCCTAGTTTGACCACACAGTAGTCTCTGATGTCCTAGTTGACCACACAGTAGTTCTCGATGTCCTAGTTTGACCACACAGTAGTTCTCTGATGTCCTAGTTTGACCCACATAGTTCTCTGATGTCCTAGTTTGACCACACAGTAGTTCTCTGATGTCCTAGTTGACCACACAGTAGATCTCTGATGTCCTAGTTTGACCACACATGTTCTCTGATGTCCTAGTTTGACCACACAGTAGTTCTCTGATGTCCTAGTTTGACCACACAGTAGTTCTCTGATGTCCTTGTTTGACCACACAGTAGTTCTCTGATGTCCTAGTTTGACCACACAGTAGTTCTCTGATGTCCTAGTTTGACCACACCAGTAGTTCTCTGATGTCCTAGTTTACCACACAGTAGTTCTCTATTTCCTAGTTTGACCACACAGAGTAGTTCTCTGATTGTCCTTAGTTTGAACCACACAAGTAGCATCTCTATCTCTGATGTCCTAGTTTGACCACACAGTAGTTCTCTGATGTCCTAGTTTGACCACACAGTAGTTCTCTGATGTCTGAGTTTGACCACAGAGTAGCATCTTTGATGTTGGGTTCCCAAGTGGTGCAGTGGTCTAAGGCACTGCATCTCAGTGCAAGAGGCATCACTACAGTATCTGGTTCAAATCCAGGCTGCATAACATCTGGCTATGATTGGGAGTTGCATAGAGTGGTGCACAATTGGCCCAGTGATGTCTGTGGTAGGCTGTCATTGTGAATAAGAATTTGTTATTAATTGACTTGCCTAGTTAAAATAAAAATGTTTTAGTTTGACCACACAGTAGTATCTCTCCTCTTCAAGGTGCATCAGAGCCACATTGTTCTATGGTACAAGCGCTATCATGTGTTCTTACAAATCAAGCTTTATTTATACAGCACATTTCAGACATGGAATGCAATGCAACGTGCTTCACAGGGGGAAAAAAAATTATTTAAAAAATGAAAATGAAAATATAAGCTGAGATATTTACTACACAAGATAAACATAAGATAAAAAACAAATGAATGACACAAACTGAACAACTAAAAAGCATGTCTGACATGTATTGGGGTGAACAATCGTGGATTGATTTAAAAACCAATAGAATTATCTTAAAATGAATCTAAAACTCACAGGCAGCCAGTGCAGAGATCTTAAAACCGGTGTAATCTCTGCTCTCCGTCTGGTCTTGGTCAGTACCCATGCTCCAGCATTCTGTGTTTTGCAGTTGACCAATGACTTTGTTGGGTAGATCAGACAGAAGAGCATTACAGTAGTCAATCCTGCTTGTAATAAAAGCATGGATGAGTCTCTCTGTATCAGCCTGAGAGGGAAACGGCCGCACCGTGGCAATCTTCCTCAGGTGGAAAAAAGCTATTTGGGTCACATGATTCGAAATTCTGTTCAGAATCTAAAATAACGCCTAGGTTTTTTAGCTGGTGTTTTATCTTTATTGTCTGTGAATTAAAATGTGCAGCTAAATTCTCTCTCTGTGCTTTGGCTCCAACAATAAATACCTTGGTCTTGTCTTGATTTAGCTGGAGGAAAAATGTGAGCCGTCCAAGTACTCAAATCATTAACCTCTACTTCATCACCATCCCTGATCCGGGAGCATCCTCATCAGTAAAAAAGCTGACTAGCATAGCCTAGCATAGCGCCACAAGTAAATAATAGCATATAAATATCATGAAATCACAAGTCCAAGACACCAAATGAAAGATACACATCTTGTGAATCCAGCCATCATTTCCGATTTTTAAAATGTTTTACAGCGAAAACACAATATGTATTTCTATTAGCTAACCACAATAGCAAAAGACTCAACCGCATATTTTCACAATTTTTTACCGCATAGGTAGCTTGCACAAAACCGACCAAATAGAGATATAATTAGTCACTAACCAAGAAACAAATTCTGGCTGCTTTGGTGATATTTTTTATGGTACTGCAATGTAAAACTATGATTTATACCTCAAATATGCACCAACAAACATAAGATTTATTGTATAACATGTTATAAGATGTCATCTGATGAAG
>NC_036866.1:279273-287861 GCF_002910315.2 Salvelinus sp. IW2-2015 | reverse complement strand
AAGAGAGAGAGAGATGAAAGGAAATAGCGTCACTAAAATGCCATTAGAATACAGTGATCCAATTATAGTCATGGCTTTTTAAAGTTTGCTGTTGGGAGGCGGAATCAGCCGAAAACAGATTGGTGTCATCTGATGTCCCCTGGTTTCCTATGAATCCTATAGGTGACGGGCGTTAACTATTTGTTGAAAATATACCAACATTATCATATTGGAAAAGCTCCCGGATATCCATTCATACGGATAGAGAGATGAAACCGTTTTCCTGCTGTGTTAATGGGTTGGTTGGCAACGCTAGTCAAGCAACAATTGGCTCTGCCAGGAGTGGGTTACGGGAGCTGTACCCATCTGGTTATTATGCCATGCCACTGTGGCACACAAGCTTCACAAACATGCAAACACATCATCTAGACAAGCCCTGATCCAGGGTTAAAACATCGTCTAGACAAGTCCTGATCCAGGGTTAAAACATCGTCTAGACAAGTCCTGATCCAGGGTTAAAACATCGTCCTAGACAAGTCCTGATCCAGGGTTAAAACATCGTCTAGACAAGTCCTGATCCAGGGGTAAAACATCGTCTAGACAAGTCCTGATCCAGGGTTAAAACATCGTCAAGACAAGTCCTGACCCAGGGTCAACACATCATTCTAGACAAGTCCTGACCCAGGGTCAACACATCATCTAGACAAGCCCTGATCCAGGGTTAAAACATCGTCTAGACAAGCCCTGACCCAGGGTCAACACATCATCTAGACAAGCCCTGACCCATAGTCAAAATATGTCTGGACAAGTCCTGACCCATAGTCCAAAACATCGTCTAGACAAGCCCTGACCCATGGTGAGCGTGTATATTATACACCTATGATCTAACGTGTCAATGGGGTAGGGTTGGACTTTTCCAATCTGGAAACTATGCACAAAACATGTTGCAAATTACAATTGTCTCAGAAACGGCAGCACGACTGGCCCTGAAATACACGGAGAGCTAACATTACTATGTTCATGTCAATCTCTCCTGGCTCAAAGTGGAGGAGAGATTGACTTCATCACTACTTGTGTTTTGGAAGAAGTGTTGACATTGCTGAAAGCACCGAGCTGTCTGTTTAAACTACTAGAACACTTGGACACCCTATGCATACCCCACAAGACATGCCAACCAGAGGTCTCTTCACAGTCCCCAAGTCCAGAACAGACTACCGAGGCGCACAGTACTACATAAGAGCCATGGCTACATGAAACTTATTCTACATCAGGTAACTGATGCAAGCAGTTGAATCAGATTTAGAAAACGGATCAAATACACCTTTATGGAACCAGCGGTGACAGTGGAAGAGACACACACAGGCACAGACACACACATACACATGCTAACACACGCACTCTACATACAAACACATGAATGTTGTATTGTAGATATGTGACAGTAGAGTAGTGGCCTGAGGGCACACACCCGAATGCGATGTGAAGAGTTTTATGAAATGTAATGTATATAACTGCCTTAATGTTGCTGGACCCCAGGAAGAAGCTGCTGCCTTGGAGGAACTACATGGGGCTCCATAATAAACCCCAGGAAGAGTAGCTGCTGCCTTGGCAGGAACTAATGGGCTCCATAATAAACCCCAGGAGAGTAGCTGCTGCCTTGGCAGGAACTAATGGGGATCCATAATAAACCCCAGGAAGAGTAGCTGCAGCCTTGACAGGAACTAATGAGGATCCATAATAAACCCCAGGAAGAGTAGGCTGCTGCCTTGGCAGGAACTAATGGGGCTCCATAATAAACCCCAGGAAGAGTAGCTGCTGCCTTGGTAGGAACTAATGGGCTCCATAATAAACCCCAGGAAGAGTAGCTGCTGCCTTGGCAGAACTAATGGGGATCCATAAAAACCCAGGAAGAGTAGCTGCTGCCTTGGCCAGGAGCTAATGGGATCCATAATAAACCCCAGGAAGAGTAGCTGCTGCCTTGGCAGAACTAACGGGGATCCATAATAAAACCCCAGGAAGAGTAGCTGCTGCCTTGGCAGGAACTAACGAGGATCCATAATAAACCCCAGGAAGAGTAGCTGTGCCTGGCCAGGAACTAACGGGATCCATAATAAACCCCAGGAAGAGTAGCTGCTGCCTTGGCAGGAACTAACGGGGATCCATAATAAACCCCAGGTAGAGTAGCTGCTACCTTGGCAGGAACTAACGGGGATCCATAATAAACCCCAGGAAGAGTATCTGCTGCCCTTGGCAGGAACGAATGGGGGATCCATAATAAACCCCAAGGAAGAGTAGCTGCTGCCTTGGCAGGAACGAATGGGGATCCATAGTAAACCCCAGGAAGAGTAGCTGCTGCTTGGCAGGAACTAATGGGGGATCCATAATCAACCCCAGGAAGGAGTATCTGCTGTCTTGGCAGGAACGAATGGGGATCCATAATGAACCCTAGGAAGAGTAGCTACTGTCTTGGCAGGAACTAATGGGATCCTTAATAAATACAAATACATAGTTCAGACCCCAAAAAGTCAAATCCTGGACTTATAAGGTTGGATTGAAACCAAATCACACAAAATTTCATGCCCCAGGGTCATGTAGAAAGCCCACAGTAATGACACATTTCTTAATAAAGTAATTAACCCTTTAAGTAAATAAACGGTGGACTGTAGTACACATCTTAACAGCATGTGAAAACTGCCAGAGTACTTTAGCCTGTCGAAGGGTTAACTATACAGTGAAAGATAGAAAAGGATTTTTCATGGAGACGGGTCTCTCTTTTTCATCGCAGGTCCCAGTTAATAATGAAACAGTCGGCAGAATGTATGATCTGCACATTAATAATGATGGATGGTCTGAGATAAGGGGAAGGTAATGAGAATGATTATCAGATTGTCATCATCCTAATCACCAGTGTCATAATCCAGCATCATCAAGGTTATTCATTCAATACTTAGGCCTCATTATACCAGTCGTGAAATATGAACACATTCTTTGCAGAAGTTGAGCACCCTGAATGTTAAAAAATGACTGCAGTGATTGGAGCGTGGGGTTGGTGAAGTCTCGGTAGTAATCATTGTTCCCTCTAAGCGTGTGCTCTCTGGCGTGGAGACTCAGCGCTCCCGGGGACTGCTGTGCAGAAGAAATATCAGCCCCCTGCAGAGAAGCAAGAGGTTAAATTTCACTCACCTTTCTAGAGGCTTTCCCCGTTAGCTTCCCTTTACTGTTGGAATTGTGATCCAATTCAACGCCAATATTAGCCACATTCAGTGCAACTTTCTGGAACAAAACTAACTATGTAAGAGATTTGTGTGAGGCAGAACACATGGGAGCTAGGATCTATTGCTCGTTGACAGGCAGGACTCAGGCCTGTACTCTACCACAGACCAGCGCAGCATCAACAATCAGAGCTGCAGTAGGCCTATATGCAAATAGACCATTGCCATATATGGATCTGTGTCATTCACTTTGAACTGGACTGTGTTTACAGGATGATCGGTCGTGGGTAGAAGAGCTACATGTAGCCATGTGGTGAACATTTGTACATTTAGTTCATATCCTTTGAAAGTTAGTGAGTTATTTCCAAGTTATAGATAATTTTTAGGTTAGCAAATGGGGGAGTGATTGTTTCCTACAAAGAGCACAAAACATGTGCTTTTCTAGACATCTTTTGAGGAGAGAGAGGGAAAAATGGAAGAGGAGAGAGAGAGGAAGAGGAGAGAGAGAGAAGATAGGAGAGAGGGAGAGGAGAGAGAGGAGGGGATGGGGAAGAGGTGAGAGAGGGAAGAATAGAGAGAGGGAAGAAGAGAGAGGGAAGAGGAGCGAGGGGGACGCGGAGATAAAGGATTTGGATAGAGAGGGAAGAGGAGAGAGAGGAGATGGGAGAGAGGGAAGCGAGATAAAGAATTAGGAGAGAGGGAAGAGAGGAGAGCGAGGGAGGAGGAGAAGAGAGAGGGAAGAGGGGAGAGAGGGAAAAGTTAGATGAGGGGGGAAGCGGAGAGAGGGAAGAGGGGAGAGAGGAAAGAGGAGAGAGAGAAAGAGAAGAGAGAGTGAAGAGGAGAGAGAGTGAAGAGGAGAGAGAGTGAAGAGGGGAGAGAGAGGAAGATCAGAGAGAGGGAAGAGGAGAGAGAGGGAAGAGGAGAGAGAGGAAGGGGAGAGAGAGAGGAAGAAGAGAGGAGACGGGCACATGACCAAATAAATATATTAAATGCTGCATTTAGTTGTTCTTATGCATTACTTGAACCATAAGTTATCCTCTTCCCTCTCCCTACTCTTCCCTCTCTCTCCTCTTCCCTCTTCCCTCTCTCTCCTCTTCCCTCTCCCGCCTCTTCCCTTTCTCTCCTCTCCCCTTTCTCTCCTCTTCCCTATCTCTCCTCTTCCCTCTCCCTATTCTTCCCTCTCTCTCCTCTTCCCCTTCTATCCTCTTCTGTCTCCCTCCTCCTCCTCTTCTCTCTCCTCTTCCTCTCTCTCCTTTTCCCTCTCTCCTCCTCCTCTCTCTCTACCCATCTCTGCCCAGTACTCTGTAGAACAGATTGTATTGTTCAGAGCGGAGGCAGTAGGATTAGTGTCGGAACACTGGGTCGCATATACTCCCAGAGGACGGAGGTGTGTGTGTGCTTGGAGAATAATAGAGTGTACCCTCTCTTTTCAGTCTCCCTCACTCTCTCATCTCTATCGATCTCCCTCCCTCCCTCCCTCACTCTCTCATCTCTATCTATCTCTCTTCCCCCCTCACTCTCTCATCTCTATCTATCTCCCTCCCTCCCTCACTCTCTCATCTCTATCTCTCTCTCTCCCCCCCTCACTCTCTCATCTCTATCTATCTCCCTCCCTCTCTTCTCAGTCTCCTTTCCTCACTCTCTCATCTCTATCTGTCCCCTCTTCTGTCCCCTCTTCGCCACTAGATACGGATGAGAGCAGAAGGCTACTTATGGAGCCTGTTTATGGAGCATTCCTACCAGACCCTGTCTGTCACAGTCTCTAAAACAGTTTCGATGTTGCTGGGACTGGAGCACTACCAGACCCTGTCTGTTACAGTCTCTAAAAACAGTTCGATGTTTGCTGGGACTGGAGCACTACCAGACCTGTCTGTCCACAGTCTCTAAAAGACAGTTTGATGTTGCTGGGACTGGAGACTAACCAGACCCTGTCTGCAGTCTCTAAAACAGTGTGATGTTGGCTGGGACTGGAGCACTACCAGACCCTGTCCTGTCAGTCTCTAAACAATGTGCATGTTGTGGGGCTGGAGCACTACACAGACCTGTCTTCAGTCTCTAAATCATAGTTTGGATGTTGCTGGGACTGGAGCACTACCAGACCCTGTCTGTCAGTCTCTAAAACAGTTTGATGTTGCTGGGACTGGAGCACTACTTGGCCCTGTCTGTCCAGTTCCATCTAAACAGTTTGATGTTGCTGGGACTTGGAGCACTACCAGACCTGTCATCAGTCTCTAACACAGTTTGATGTTGCTGGGACTGGAGCACACCATGACCCTGTCTGTCAGTCCTCTAAAACAGTTTGATGTGCTGGGCTGGAGCACTAACCAGACCCTGTCTTGTCAGTCTCTAAAACAGTTTTGATGTTGTGGACTGGAGCACACCAGACCCTGTTCATCAGTCTCTAAACAGTTTGATGTTGCTGGGACTGGAGCACTACCAGACCCTGTCCATTAGTCTATAAAACAGTTTGATGTTGCTGGACTGGAGCCACTACCAGAACGCGTCTGTCACTGTCTCTAAAACAGTTTGATGTTGCTGGGAACTGGACGCACTACAGACCCTGTCTGTCAGTCCTCTAAAACAGTTTGATGTGCTGGACTGGAGCACCTACCAGACCCTGTTGTCAGTCTCTAAAAGCGTTTGATGTTGCTGGGTCTGGAGCACTACTCGACCTGGTCTGTCACAGTCTCTAAAACAGTTTGATGTTGCTGGACTGGAGGCACTACCAGACCGCCTGTCTGTCACAGTCTCTAAAACAGTTTGATGTTGCTGGGACTGGAGCACTACCAGACCCCTGTCTGTCAGTCTCTAAAACAGTTGTGATGTTGCTGGGATGGGGCACTACCAGACCCCTGTCTGTCAGTCTCTAAAACATGTTATGTTGCTGGGCTGGAGCACTAACCAGAGCCCTGTCTGGTCAGTCTCTAAATCAGTTTGATGTTGGCTGGGCCTGGAAGCACTACCAGACGCCTGTCTGTCAGTCTCTAAAAAGTTTTGAATTGCTGGGACTGGGAGCACTACTTGGCCCTGTCTGTCAGTCTCTAAAACAGTTTGATGTTGCTGGGACTGGAGCACTACCAGACCCTGTCCATCAGTCTCTAAAACAGTTTGATGTTGCTGGGACTGGAGCACTACCAGACCCTGTCTGTCAGTCTCTAAACAAGTTTGATGTTGCTGGGACTGGGAGCACTACCAGACCCTGGTCTGTTCAGTCTCTAAAAAACAAGTTGATGCTTGCTGAGACTGGAGCACACCAGACCCTGTCATCAGTCTCTTAAACAGTTTGATGTTGCGTGGGGACTGGAAGCACTACCAGAGCCTGGTCGTTAGTCTATAAAACAGTTTGATGTTGCTGGGACTGGAGCCCTATCCAGACGCTGTCTGTTCTACAGTCCCTCTTTAAAACAGTTTGATGTTGCTGGGACTGGAGCACTACCAGACCCTGTCTGTTCAGTCTCTTAAAACAGTTTGATGTGGCTGGGACGGAGCACTACAGACCCTGTCTGTCAGTCTCTAAAAGAGTTTGATGTTGCTGGGTTTCTGGAGCACTACTTGGCCCTGGTCTGTCACAGTCTCGATAAAACAGTTTGATGTTGCTGGGGACTGGAAGCACACCAGACACTGGTCCTGTCAGTCTCTAAAACAAGTTTTGATTGTTGCTGGACATGGATCCCTGGACCGTGCGGTTAGGGTGAAATCCTGTCTCTTTTAAAAAGTGCTGGTTGTTTCAAATCAAAGGTTGTCACAAAAAGACATTCTGTCTTTGCAAAGTTTCTTCAGTACTTGTTCAGGGCAAAGAGTTGGCTGGAAACGTCTGAATCCCCATCGTAGCACAGGAGGGGCCAGAGATCATTCTTCTCTTCCCTGTGGTAACGAGGGTGTAGTCCTCCCTCCAGTTTCCTCAGATCGCTAAAACAAAAGGTTGTTAAAACCTACGTGAGTGATATAGTGTCACTGATTGGAGTAGTTGGCAGAACTGTGGGGCAGGAAGGGAGTACCGATTGTCATGGTCACGGGGCCTCCTGGGTGACAGTGGACTTCGGTCCACAGATCGTAGGCAGGACAAAATCTCTTACCCAATCGAACTGCCCACAAGGATGGGGTTGGGAATGAATCCGATGGAAGTGAACTGCCTGAACTGCGGTGGACCGTGGGGAGGGTGCCACTGGGAACGGCCGGCCGGCTGGGTGGTATACCACCCAGGGTCCGTGCTGTGGGCCAAAGCTGTTTGGTAGCTGGATCGGATTCTTCTTGATAGATGAAGGGTGCCAGACTGCTCCCCGATCTCTACGCTCCGAGAGTGGTCCGAGGTCATCCATGGGCGCGGAGCTTGAGCTTAACATTCTGCCAGTTGGATTGGGGACAAAGATCAACGCCACGCGGACTCATCGACATAGCTTTGCTATTAAGAGGCATTTAAAAGTGAGATTAGGTATGCTGGGGTTACAGAAAGAGTCGGTGGTACTTATATAAAGCAGTTATTCCGTTTTCTCTCAGCAAAGCCAACAGTCCGGAGGAACTCTTCCCTAAGCTGCTTGATGGTGGTGGCATTTAGGGCAAACAAATCCCTGTCCGTTTTCCAGTTCCACCTTATCTTCATCGTGTGGAAAACATCTCACACCTGACGCATCTCTCCCCAGCCGGATAAAACCATAGGTGGGCTAGCACTGCTAGCGTTAGCCTGCTCCTTTTCATGACGGCTAGTAGCTAACTGCTACTTAACTAGAATCACCAATGCAAGTTCCTGTTCCAATGTCAAAATGAAGAGGCAGAAGGACACATATAGAGAGCCAAGAAGTCGACTGAGGACAGTGGACAGAGTGGTACAGAGACTGGACCAGTCTACTGTATATTCTTGCTGAGGACAGCGATACAGAATGGTAACAGACTGGACCAGTCTACTGTATATCTTGGTGAGGACAGTGATGTAGAGTGGTACAGACTGGACCAGTCTACTGTAATATCTTGACTGAGGACAGTGGATACAGACTGGTACAGGACTGGCCCAGTCTACTGTATATCTTGAATGAGGACAGTGATGCAGAGTGGTACAGACTGGACCAGTCTACTTATTCTTGACTTGAGGACAAGCGATACAGAATGTACAGACTGGACCAGTCCTACTGGTAATATCTTGACTGAGGACAGTGATTAAGACTGGTACAGACTGAACCAGTCTACTGTATATCTTGACTGAGGACAGTGATGCAGAGTGGTACAGACTGAACCAGTCTACTGTATTTATTGGCTGCAGGACAGTGGATGTAAACTGGTTACAGACTGGACCAGTCTACTGTATTTATGGCTGAGGACAGTGATGCAGATGGTACAGAAATGGCCCAGTCTACTGTATTTATTGGCAGAGGGTTCTGTGGAGGTGATGGGGGTTAATAAGAT